>NC_084732.1:65387701-65655201 GCF_033978785.1 Entelurus aequoreus
ACATAAGATTAGCAATACAATTAATTCTGATGCATTGTTATTTTTTTTGCAGGGGCAGATTCCAAACTTGATAACAATTAAATATCATCGAGACAAAAAAAGTCCCCATTGACTACCGTTATAATTCATATTTTTAACTGTACAGTCATTACACAATATTTTCATACATTTTCAAATTACAGTGTTTCATTAAAAAAAAAAAAAAGAGATTCCACTTTGTTGTTTTTACTGTTTGGATTTAAAATGGGACAATTTTAGTCAAGTATTTCTCACAGGACTTTGACCCTCTGGCGGTTTCCGGTGGTAGTGCGATGATACCCATCAGGCACAATACATTGAAACAACGTTAATTATACATACATTTCCTCTAAAACTGTCATATTTTTTTTAGTGGGCAAAACCGTGTGTGCCTGTGTGCTGCACCTGTGGAGAGACATGTGCTGTAAATATAAAGATGTGTGTGTGTTTGTGAGTGTAATGGGTTGAGATGGCTTAGTATTTCCAGAAACATTTGCAGAACATTTGGTGGTCTGTGCATGCTAATTTGTTGCATCTGATGAAAACAATTGTTTGCTTGGTCAGAATAAACATCTTCTTGCAGCTCGCTGGAACCAGCAGGCTGCATCAACATTCACAAATGTTCAATATTGGGAAAAATCCAGGCCTGATTTACAACAGCATCCCAGCTCTTTCACATTTACTATATGGATGATCACTCATGTAATTGCATGGGTTCTCTTCGAGTATTTCGGCTTCCTCCCACCTCCAAAGACATGCATCTGGGGATAGGCTGACTGGCAACACTAAATTGTGAATGTTGTCTGTCTATCTGTGTTGGCTTGTCCAGGTTGTACCTCGCCTTCCGCCCGATTCCAGCTGGGATAGGCTTCAGCCCCCCGCGACCAGAAAATGAATGGATGGATAGAACTCATGTAATACACAGAATTGGATCAATGGGCATTCAAATGGTTATTTAAAAACTATGACATGTTTGCTATTTTTATTTATGACTGAGATTGATTATTAGATTTGAACAAAAAATAGGTGCAAGAAAATATGAATCCAAAATGTTTTTATACAGTCTTAACGTTGTCTTTCAGCTACTATATTGCTGTTAAATGAAGTATTCCCCAGAGGGTCTTAAAACACTTCAGACACTCAAAAATCCACATAATTTTAACATGAAAACTTAACTTACTTATTAGCCTCAGTACTTACGTAGGTACCTAAATTTCTCTTTTGTTTATTTTTGTATTTGAGATTTTTATTACTATATCTTATATGTCCTTTATGTGTTCCTTGTACTGTGTGAATTACACTCAAACTAGATTTACAGTATATCACAGTCCTATGGAACAGAACTTGTTTGTAACGCAAGGACCACCCGTTACAAAGGGCTTCTCATTACCTGTTACCTGATGTTAAAAGCTTATGACGTTCATCCACTATCCTTTCATAAACCTTTCTTTTTGTTTAAACGGATGGATGAAATAATAACAATTTAATTTCAAACTAGTGAAGTAGTTCCAAAATTACATATTTTTACTTTAGGAGTTCAGGACAAGGGCCTTTAAAATATTGTTGTTGTTCTTTCTCCTAATTGCTTATCAATATATGAACCATAACTTGTGTCATCTCTAGTGGCACAATATTATCAATCAGCTG
This sequence comes from Entelurus aequoreus, assembly GCF_033978785.1. Classification (NCBI taxonomy): domain Eukaryota; kingdom Metazoa; phylum Chordata; class Actinopteri; order Syngnathiformes; family Syngnathidae; genus Entelurus; species Entelurus aequoreus. The sequence continues at coordinate 65,389,367 of NC_084732.1, forward strand.
TGAGAGGTTTACAAAGCATGTGTAGCTTCTTTTTCCAGGTGAATCAATTTAAGTGGACCCCGACTTAAACAAGTTGAAAAACTTATTCGGGTGTTACCATTTAGTGGTCAATTGTACGGAATATGTACTTCACTGTGCAATCTACTAATAAAAGTTTCAATCAATCAATCAAAAGGTATGAGGTATTCTACAATTACTATATTATGACAATTGGCCAACATTTGCAGGGAAGTTGCGATAATTGGACAAAAGTGCGAGATCAGACATAGAGTAATTCAAACGGATTACTTGAATGCAACATTGTAAAATTCTGCCGGGTCTGATACTGCTTACATTTATATTTATATTTAGTAAACAAAACAAAGACTGAACCTTTCACATTTCCTCCTGAGTTTCAAACCTTTCAATAAGCTGTTAATTGACAGGAATATGTTTGGTTGGGTCTGGAATCTACTTTTTTTTCCCAGTGGCTGTGGCACTGACTAAGAATGTGAAGAAGAGTATGCAACAAAATGCATATTGCAAGAATTTTTTTCACATAAAAATAATGTTAATATAACTTAAATATGAAAAAACAAACGTCATTAAAAAATAAAAAACACTGGCAGACATTAAAACGCATCAATTGAATATGTCTTAATCAGCCCCTTAAGTCATCCAGCAGCTATAAAATTATAAAAAGATGTTGCTGAATAGACGATATGTCTAATATATTTATTTTTAACAGTCAAAATATGTTGAGTGTTGACACACACATGTAGGACGGAGGGTTCTCTGTCTATTGTCTGTCTTTGCAGCGTGAGCACCGGACCTCTCACATTGCCGTGTCCATAACTGTGTCAGTTTTCCACATACTTTTCAGACGTGGTATATTAAAACGCAAATTACAGCTACCAAAACGGAGATGAGTGCTGATAAATCGCATTGCGCATGCTGTATAATATATTTGCATGTTTCCCTCCCAGTATTGTAGGGCGTTTTGATGACCAGTAAATATTTTGCATATTAATGAAGACAAAGACGCAAAATGGATTGCACGCCTTATTCTGCTCACATAACAGACGCAATTCACTTTGCACATGATCAGTAGATCCGCTTTGCGTGTGCTATCAAGTTTGCACATGTTTTAGTACACGCAAAGTCCGTTGTGCCCATACTTGCCAACTCTCCCGATTTTTCCGGGAGAATCCCCAATTTCAGTGCCCCACCCGAAAATCTCCCGGGTCAACCATTCTCACGAATTTCTCCCGATTTTCACCCGGACAACCATATTAAGGGCGTGCTGTGTTGGCACTGCATTAAGCGTCCTCTACAACCGGTCAACGCGTCCGATTTTTCACCATACAAACAGCGTGCTGGCCCAATCACATGTTGTATGCGGCTTCTGCATACACACGAAAGTGACTGCAAGACATACTTGATCAACAGCCATACAGGTCACACTGAGGGTAGCCGTATAAACAACTTTAACACTGTTACAAATATGCGCCACACTGTGAACCCACACCAAACAAGAATGACAAACACATTTCGGGAGAACATCCGCACCGTAACACAACATAAACACAACAGAACAAATACCCAGAATCCCTTGCATCCCTAACTCTTCCGGGCTACAATATACACCCCTGCTACCACCAATCTCCCGAATTCGAAGGTCTCAAGGTTGGCAAGTATAGTTGTGCCAAATATGTGCACCTTTCTGCTCTCCAGCCCAGTGAAGATCATGACTGACAGCTTTCAGATGCTCCAAATCTGTTAGTCCACAAAAGCAGCATTCTGTTGGTAGAACCAGTCAGAAATTGTCTCCATACAAACCTCTACTGGACCTGCTGTGTATATAAATGGAGAAAGTATTTGTATTTAATCTAAACTAGGGCTGTCAAAAATAATGAGCTAACTCATGTGATTATTCACAAAAAAAATGTTGCATTATTCGTGCAAATGCGCAGATAAATCACACAATTTATTTTGACCTCACATGCTCATTTACCTTCACCGAGGACATTTTACCTGAAAGGTGGCAAGAGTTTGGTATATGGTCAGTGAACAGGACAATGCATACTTCTGTCACATCCTGGTCGCATGGTAATGTGCGGATCGTTCTCCCAAGATACAGACGGAAACTCCGGAGGCAAGGTGCAGGAAAGACAATGATTTATTGTCCATAAATCAGTCAGGACACAAATAAACAAAACAAGTGTGCCGATAGCACCGCAAGCTAAGGAAATAGCTAACCGGAAAGCTTAGCATAGAAAACAAATGGCAACGCTTAGCTCAGGAATCAAGAGGTAACGATGAAACTGTTGCATTGAGCAAAGAAGACAGGAAAAACAGGAATAAGTAGCTCTCTGATTAGTGCCCGGGGGCAGGTGAGCGTCCGGAACACTAATCAGAGGCAGGTGAAACTAATCAGCACCCGTGGTAACCAAAAACACACAAACCCAAGGGTGCTGAAAACAGAACTGAGGGAGTCAAAAACTGAACAAAACATGATCCGGGCAACCGATCATGACAACTTCAGTACAAAAATGAGTGAGAAGACTGTAACTGCGTGTGCTTTCTGGCAAACTAGATTAAAGTGAATTTAGTGAAAACTGTTAACCAAGTTTAGAGCAAATAAATGACGTGCATTCAAGTAAAACATTAAAAAAAATGCTCCTGCATGAAATTATGACAATAACATTGAATTTGTGTCCAAATGTTGGGATCTTGCTTTAAGTTTATTTATATTATGCAATGAGTAATAACCTGTCATGAATAATGATGAATACAAATTTAAAAGTGTGATTAAATGTAATCATTGGACAGCACCAATCCAAACACAACAGTAACATAGCAGCTCTTTGGGTTGAACTGCACATTATTGGACCCTCAGGACGAACACGGGACACAGGGTCAAATCTCATTAAGATGAGTGCACTCTCTAGCTGAACAAACAAAAATGATCTGTTTTGTCAAGCTGAGCCAAATTACACAAACTCTAAAACCGGCTATGAGCTGTTAGAATTTGAGGTGGAATTCAGCATCAGATGCAAAACAAGAGGAATACAAGGGGTTTGCAGGATATTAGTTTACTGCAATGGAATAACCCAACCTGTACTGCTTTGTGAAAATATGATTTTAATGGAACTAATGTCACCACCTGCTGCCACCTTGTGGTTTGTATTCAGTTTTCCTCTATTGGTGCAGTTGACCTTGTATTTTTACTTAAAGGCCTACTGAAATGATTTTTTTGTTTATTAAAAAGGGATAGCAGATCCATTCTATGTGTCATACTTGATCATTTCGCGATATTGCCATATTTTTGCTGAAAGGATTTAGTAGAGAACATCGACGATAAAGTTCGCAACTTTTGTTCGCTGATAAAAAAAGCCTTGCCTGTACCGGAAGTAGCGTGACGTCACAGGTTGAAAGGCTCCTCACATTTCCCCATTGTTTACACCAGCAGCGAGAGCGATTCGGACCGAGAAAGCGACGATTACCCCATTAATTTGAGCCAGGATGAAAGATTTGTGGATGAGGAACGTGAGAGTGAAGGACTAGAGTGCAGTGCAGGACGCATCTTTTTTCGCTCTGACCGTAACTTAGGTACAAGCTGGCTCATTGGATTCCACACGCTCTCCTTTTTCTATTGTGGATCACGGATTTTAATTTTAAACCACCTCGGATACTATATCCTCTTGAAAATGAGAGTCGAGAACGTGAAATGGACATTCACAGTGACTTTTATCTCCACGACAATACATCGGCGAAGCCCTTTAGCTACGGAGCTAACGTCATAGCACCGGGCTTAACTGCAGATAGAAACAAAATAAATAAACCCCTGACTGGAAGGATAGACAGAAAATCAACAATACTATTAAACCATGTGTCACGTGGGGGTCGCATATTTGTGCGGGATCGTTCCTCTAGTGCAACACGGACACTCCGGACAAAAACGTGAAGGTAAGAGATGGTTTAATTAACATAAATCATAGCCAAACAGAAAACAAGCAAAAGAAAAGTGTGCCGAACGCACGGGAAGCTAAGGCTAACACTTAGCACAGAACTAGGACATGAAACAAACCAACATAACACTTGCTTACCGCAAACAAGGAGAACAGGACGAGTGAACAAAAAGGCAGGTTTAAATAGTGTCAGTGATGGCAAACAGGTGCGCGTCGGGAACACAAGTGGCAGGTGAAAATAATAAGTAACCATGGTGACGAAACAAACTCACAGGTGCACAAGCAATAACAAAAGGAGTCCAAAAGTAACAGAAAACACAAAAACATGATCCGGCCCACGGATCATGACAGTACCCCCTCCTCAAGGACAGATACAAGATGTCCAAAAAAAACAAAAAAAAACAAGCAGGGTCAAAAGTCACGGGCGGGCGGATGGAGGACTTGGAGGTGGGTCGCCAAGCCAAGTGTCCCCGAATCCACCGAGGCAAAGTCAAGTGGCGGCGGCGAGTGGAACGCCGCTGCAGCAAGCGAGGCGGGTGACCAGGGAATGGCCACATTCGTGGCCGACGGGGAGGTGGGCGCACTTGGCGAGGCGGACGACCAGGGAGCGGCCACCTCCGTGGTTGACGGGGAGGTGAGCGCGTCTGCGCCGTCATGGCAGGCTTGGACGCCGCAGCGGGCGAGTCAGGCGTGGTAGCAGGCGCCGGCGGAGAGTCAGGCATGGTTGCAGGCACAGGTGCCTGGCGAGGAGCAGGTGCAGGTGCCTGGCGAGGAGCAGGTGCAGGTGCCTGGCGAGGAGCAGGTGCTTGTGCCTGGCGGGGTGCAGGAGCAGGTGCCTGTCGGGGTGCAGGAGCAGGTGCCTGCCGGGGTGCATGCGCAGGTGCCAGCCGAGGTGCAGGCGCAGGTGCCAGCCGAGGTGCAGGCACAGGTGCCAGCCGAGGTGCAGGCACAGGTGCCAGCCGAGGTGTAGGCACAGGTGCCAGCCGAGGAGCAGGCACAGGTGCCAGCCGAGGAGCAGGCACAGGTGCCAGCCGAGGAGCAGGTACAGGTGCCAGCCGAGGAGCAGGAACTGGAGATGGTGGCGTTTGCAGGCCCACCGGAGATGATGGTGGCGTCTGCAAGCCCACCGGAGATGGTGGTGGCGTCTGCAAGCCCACCGGAGATGATGGTGGCGTCTGCAAGCCCACCGGAGATGATGGTGGCGTTTGCAAGCCCACCGGAGATTATGGTGGCGTCTGCAAGCCCACTGGAGATGATGGTGGCATTTGCAAGCCCACCGGAGATGATGGTGGCGTCTGCAAGCCCACCCAGGCTGAGGTTAGCCATGAGCATGGCGGAGGTGGTCTAGCTGGGGGTTGCGGCTTGGCATGCCGAAAGACTGGTGGTGGCGGCCGGGATGGAGGTTGTTGCCTGGCTGGGCGCAGCTGAGCAGCCCCACCAGCACAGCTCCCGGCCCCAGCCCCCCCCCCCCCTCAAGGGGCGGATACCAGACGCGCTCCTTGCGGTCTGGAACAGTCTTTAAGGACGGGTGGCGGGAGGTCAGGAGGGGGGCAGAATCCTCCCCTTTAAATTGTCCAGAAAATCTTTTTTCCCCCCCACCTGACAACTATTCTAGCTGCAAAATTGTGTGGGAGGACAGCGGGAAAAAGTCCTTGACGTGGGCGGGGCTAGAGTCCTTAGGGGCGGAGTCAGAGTCACTGGGGGCGGAGGTGATTGAAGTTGACAGAATCTATTTTTCGAAAAAGTGTCCTGCTGGTACTTTATTTTTGGAAAAAAGTCTTTAGGAGGTGGCTGACAAAGGGAAACAGAATTCAGAAAAAAAAAATTCTGGTCCATGACGTCATCAGCCGTGGACGGGGTGACGTCATCAGGAGAAGACGACTGGGCTGCCTGCAGCTTGCTTCGGTCCGGAGGAGGAGCTTTCGGGAGTGACGCGTCCTGACAGCGAAACGAAGCCTCTTTGGCTGGCTTCCGTTTTTGCTGACGCGTCCGGTACTGCGGTTGCGCGACAATGTCCTCGGGCCATACGGAGTTGAGTGGGATCAACTTTCCATTAGGACCCCACATCAGGTCCTGGCGCTCCAAGGGGGAAGAGCGGAGAGTCTCCGCCTCCATTGCCTCCAAATCTAACCACATACCTAAGTCCAGCTCCTCGAAGTTCGTGGCGGAAGAACTGTATGCTGTTCTCCTTCTGATACGTGGGGGTCGCATCTTTGTGCGGGATCGTTCCTCCAATGCAACACGGATAACTCTGGACGAAAACGTAAAGGTAGGAGATGATTTATTAATTATAAATCATACAATACAGCAAGACAGAAAATAAACAAAAGAAAAGCGTGCCGAACGCACGGGAAGCTAAGGCTAACACTTAGCACAAGAGTCTGGAACATGAAATACAAAAACGTGACTGTTGCTTACCGCAAACAAGGAGAACAGGACGAGTTAACAAAAAGGCAGGTTTAAATAGTGTCAGTGATGGCAAACAGGTGCACGTCGGGAACACAAGTGGCAGGTGAAAATAATAAGTAACCATGGTGACGAAACAAACTCACAGGTGCACAAGCAATAACAAAAGGAGTCCAAAACTAACAGAAAACACAAAAACATGATCCGGCCCACGGATCATGACACCATGGACCTGTAACTACACGGTTAATGCTTTCCAGCCTGGCAAAGCTTAACAATGCTGTTGCTAACGACGCCATTGAAGCTAACTTAGCAACGGGACCTCACAGAGCTATGCTAAAAACATTAGCTATCCACCTACGTCAGCTAGCCCTCTTCTGCTTATCAACACCCATGCTCACCTGCGTTCCAGCGATCGACGGAGCGACGAAGGACTTCACCCGATCATCGATGCGGTCGGCGGCTAGCGTCGGATAGCGCGTCTGCTATCCAAGTCAAAGTCCTCCTGGTTGTGTTGCTGCAGCCAGCCACTAATACACCTATCCCACCAACAGCTTTCTTCTTTGCAGTCTTCATTGTTCATTAAACAAATCGCAAAAGATTCACCAACACAGATGTCCAGAATACTGTGGAATTTTGCGATGAAAACAGACGACTTAATAGCTGGCCACAATAGTGTCCCAAAATGTCCGCTACAATCCGTGACGTCACGCGCAAACGTCATCATACCGAGACGTTTTCAGCAGGATATTTCACGGGAAATTAAAAATTGCACTTTAATAATTTAACCCGGCCGTATTGGCATGTGTTGCAATGTTAAGATTTCATCATTAATATATAAACTATCAGACTGCGTGGTCGGTAGTAGTGGGTTTCAGTAGGCCTTTAACTTTCTTAATTCCTAGATTATTTGCAAAATGACTCACTTCGGTCAAAACATATTCCCATTCATCAAAATAAAGCAAGCATTTGTAAAAATTCAGTTTTATTGTCATCTCACTCACACAGACTGCAAATGATAAGACACTTGAATTGATTAACGTGGACCCCGACTTAAACAAGTTGAAAAACTTATTCGGGTGTTACCATTTAGTGGTCAATTGTACGGAATATGTACTGTACTGTGCAATCTACTAATAAAAGTTTCAATCAATTAATCAATCAATCACTTTTGTGTGACTATCAGAACGTAATTAGTCATTGAGAGTGGAAAGCAGGGCTCTGTCTGACACGCTGGGTCCAAGGATGCAACATGAAGTAATTACTGCTGCTTTGAGGGTGATTCATTTTCCCTTTGAGTAAAAATACAATACATTACATTCAGAGGGTTTGTGGTCCCTTTGTGGTCCTTTTGCGATCCCTTTGCGTTCCCTTTGCGGTAAACAGAAGAAACGGCACCCAGGTTCACACTCTCTCCATACAAGCCAAACAATTCACAGAGAGGTGCAGGTGTTATATATTCAGTAATCAGCCCCACACAACCACACACACACCCAGGCGACAAGTGAGAAACAAATCCCTGCCTCTACATTACGGCCCCTAATTATTATAACATAATAATTACTGAACAATAGTAGCAGCACGGAAATATTAAATGTAACATACATCAATCAAACAAGAACATTAGATTTTCCTTTTTTGCAGTTATAACAACAGTTCATTTTCAATGTCCTTGAACGAGCAGGTTCTTCACATATATGAAAGTGTCACTAGGCCAGAGGTTCCAGAACTTTCAGAGCCTAGACAGAGTGTGATCTGTGTCACAAGTCATATTCAAAGTCAAGTCATGTCAACAATTAATCCCATCAGATGTCCTCGGCTTCCTGAAGCAGACACATCTTAGTGACAGGCCTGTCCAGAAAGCTTGTCCTGGTCTTGATCTTGGCTTGTCGAACAAGTCCTCTTTTATCTTCAACACCTTGACAACTCTCCCCATAATCCAAGAGTTGTGAGGTGCAGAGTTATCCACAACAAGCACAATGTCTTCTGGAACAAAATTGTGCTTGATTTTATTCAATTTTTGGCGCTCCTGAAGCTGCGGTAGGTATTCTTTTGTCCATCTTTTCTAGAACAGGTTGGACATATACTGAATTTGTTTCCATCTACGCACAGCGTACAAGTCATCCTTTTGGAAAACAGGATGAGATGATGGTTGGGAGTTAGAGCCTCTAGGTCATTAGGATCTGTGGATGTCTTTGTTATTGGTCTGCTATTGAGAATAGCTTCGATTTTGCACAGCACAGTGTGGAGGCCGTCTTCATCCAGAGTTTGTTCTCTCAAAGTGGAGTTAAGGACTTTCCTGATTCTGGCTATGACTCCGATCAATGAACTTGTGAGATCAGGTCCCTGCAGCAGCTGTGTGTTCAGTGATGTACCTTTGAATGATGCAGCACAATCAAACACCACTCTGATTTTCTTCTTATGCGGATGGTATACACCATGATGTGGAATATTCCAGGTTTTTCCATGGTTACATGCCATATCTTCCACAGGCACTCTTTCAGCATAACCGCAGGTAATGATGTTGTGCATGAACATGGTGTAGTCCGCATGGAATAAGGCATCCCCTTGGAACCTTCTTTTCAAATTCAAGGCGCGTTTCTCTGCTAACTTGCGGTTATCAGGCATGCACACATTTCCCTTTTTTAAAGGCAAACCAATGGTGTAGTGACCATCCACCAGCTCAACAGAGCTTTTCACCATTTCCATAAACTGGCCATCTTCTCTTGATGGACCCAGTTGCTCTTCATGGCTGCGTTCAGGGAAGTCGAGTTGAAACTGCTGCTTCCACAGTTCATCCAATTTCACCACACAGATGCGGTTAGCAGTGATGTTAGGTTGTTCCAAGTCTGCTTCACCAAACATTGGCCCGTTGACAGTCTATCCCAACATGGTCTGAACGGCGTACGGCCCTCCTTCTTTGCTTGGAATCACCTTTGTTGGCTCAAGAGCTCTTGGTGCATTGAAGCCGATCAACAGTTCAATGTCTGCATCAATTTCAGGTAGGTGTACCCCACGCAAATATGGCCATCTGACCAGATCCTGCTCTCGTGGTATGTTGCTTCTGCACACAGGAATTTTCTTCTGTGTAAATATATCTGGCAAGTCACAGTAGAGATCACTTTCCAGACCGGCTACATCCAGATCTGACACAATGCAACATCCTACAATCTTTTCTTGGCCCAAAGTGCGTAAGAGAATTATAGTTCCTCTTCCTGAAACATTCAACTTGCTCATCAGACTTGATGTACAAAAGGAGCCAGAGCTGCCTTGGTCCAGAAAGGCATACGTTTCCACGACTTGGTTACCCTTTTTGGACTTGACCTTTACTGGCACGATGGAGAGCTTACAGCCACGGTCACCGGCCCCAGTGAGACCACTACATTGCACTGTTACCACAGAGCTGCCCACCGCTGTGTTTGTACCTGCTGCAACTGCTAGATCCTTCTCTTGCTCCTTGTTCTTTGGATAAATATGAAGCATGCTAGGGTGTTTAGCTCCACATGTTTTACATGACAGTCGCCTCCTGCAGTCCTTACTTATGTGCCCTATGCACAGACAGCCAAAGCAAACTCCATGTTCTTTCAAAAAAGTGAACTTGTGATTATGTGCCCTCTTTACCAATAGAGAGCACACCTCCAACGCATGTTCACCCTTGCAGTACAAGCAGGTCCTTTTGTCCAGTGGGGCTCCTTCCTTTTTCACATGGGCCTTTCCATTAACTGATTTACTGTAGTAGCAAAACTTCCTTGGTTTTGTGTGTGACGCTGATAGCCATCTTTGCTGCCATTTTTGATTTGCATTGTCTTTGGAGTATCCTGTATATTTCCAAATATAGGGTCTGCTGCAATTTTTACCTGACGTTCAATAAAACTGACAATGTCAGGGAAAGTAGCTCTTCGAGAACGGGTCTCTTGAATATCACAAGCTACCGTCCTCCATTGGTCTCTCTGCTTATACGGTAACTTCTTGATCACCATCAGCATGTTCGCAGGCATGTTAAGTTCAGACATTTCTGTGTGGAGTTTGCATGTTCTCTCCGTGACTGCGTGGGTTCCCTCCGGGTACTCCGGCTTCCTCCCACCTCCAAAGACATGCACCTGGGGATAGGTTGATTGGCAACACTAAATTGGCCCTCGTGTGTGAATGTGAATGTGAATGTTGTCTGTCTATCTGTGTTTGCCCTGCGATGAGGTGGCGACTTGTCCAGGGTGTACCCCGCCTTCCGCCCGATTGTAGCTGAGATAGGCTCCAGCACCCCCCGCGACCCGAAGGGAATAAGCGGTAGAAAATGGATGGATGGATGTACTGTCATTCATCGCATTACAACATCCTCTTAAGAAGAGACCATATGCTTGAAGAGATTTTGCATCCTCTGCTTTAACCAAAGGCCATGATAGTGCTTTGTCCAAATAAGCAGAAGCAATCTTTTGCTCATTCCCAAAATGCTCTTCCAATAAAGCCTTAGTCCTTTGATATGCTCTGTCTGGAGGCATTTGCTGACAGCTTTGAACAAGCTCATGTGGTTGTCCCCTTGTGCATTGTGCCAGGAAGTGCAAGCAGTCTCCAGCGTCACCTGTCCTTTCTTCAACATTGTGCTCAAAAGATCTCATAAAGGCATGATATTGAAGAGGATCTCCATCAAACACCTGGGTCTCTCTCCTTGGCAAATGAGAGATGTTCTGTTGTCGCGCCAGTAGAGCAGAAATTTCATTTTGCCTTGCCATTATGGATAGCAAATTGTTATTGTCATTAATGACTGGCATCTGAACATGTGAATTTGTTGTAAATTGAGAAGCTGGAGCATTACTGTTCACATTAGTAGCCATTGGGAGTCCAGACAGCCTTTGCTGGATTATTTGAGATCCAACATCAACGGTAACTTTCCTTTCATTCGGCTTTGTTAAATGAGACTTAGATGTGCTTTGACTGTCATACACTCCATGGCCACCAAGCACAAATGAATCAGTCTCAGCATTAAATGATACATAAATAAATGGGTTATACTTGTATAGCCTTGTATAGCTTTTCTACCTTCAAGGTACTCAAAGCGCTTTGACAGTATTTCCACATTCACCCATTCACACACTGATGGCGGGAGCTGCCATGCAAGGCGCTAACCATCACCCATCAGGAGCAAGCGTGAAGTGTCTTACCCAAGGACACAACGGACATGACTAGGATGGTAGAAGGTGGGGATTGAACCCCAGTAACCAGCAACCCTCCGATTTCTGGCACAGCCACTCTACCAACTTCGCCAGCAGCATGTGCTTCTTTGGCCATATAAGATTCCATACAATCTGATTTTTTGTATCTGGTGCCTTTCACACTGCTTCCTGAGATTCTTAGGACCTCCATCCGAGCCTGAGCGGCTGCTATCTCCACTTCAAGCTCAAATCTCTCTTTCCTTTTCCTTATTTCCGCCTCTTGCTGATCCAGCTCTTGCTTTTGTTTGAGCAATTTTTGACGAGCGAGAAGATCAGCCATTTCAGCCTCTGCTTTGACACATGAAGAGGAAGTAGAGGAGTTTGAAGTTCTTGAAGTCCCAGTTTTTGATCCATGATTGTTGCTTCCAACATTTGAGATGCTGTCCTCTGGCTGAATGTCATCATGCATTACTTCACATGTGGCCTTCTCCTCCACATTGCCATTTGGTGCATATCCTGAGACTTGTCTCATAGTTTCAGAAAGCCACTGTGTCATATCCTCAATAAATATTTTGTTGTATTTATTAAAGCTTGCAAACCACACTTTTTGTTTATCCTTTTCCACCTCAGGTACTATTTCCACCAATGACTCATGCAGGGAAGTTGTTTCCTTATGTAATTGCATCAAAATGTCCAGTTTAGTTTTCACCTGTGAAACATTTTCATCATTTTCCACGAGTTTCTTTAAAACAATGATGATACATTTCATTGTATTCACTTTTGCTTGGCGTTCTTTTTGAAGGTTCTCCATTTTGCACACTAAGGCCTTTTCAGTGAGAATGATTTTTCTTTTCACAGTTTCATTGAAATCAATTTCATTTTCATTTGAACCAGCTTTTGAGCCATTCACTTGTGAACCAGCTTTTGATCCACTCATCTTGACATCCAGCAATATGTGCACCACAAAAGTTCAGAGAGCATATGTCACAATCCACATTTGCATCATGAATCCACATCCAACTTTGCTGCTTTGCTTTGGCACAAATATGACTCCATACATGAATCCACTGTTGCTTCCAAATCAACACTTTATTTCAGGCTTGATCATCAGCAATAAATGCATCAAACTTCCACATCCAACATCACTCCTTTAATGTGCACAAATAAGCGATCCACTTTTCCACAGGTTAATTCAATCCCGAGCAATAATGACATCATTACTTGGAGTGAGTTACCCGGAACAGTGATAAATACAAAACATTAGTAAAAACCCTTATTTTACTATAAGAAATCACAAGTTTGGGACATTTTGCCTGACCTTTTTAGCATACGTGATGAATGATTACTGTAACTTGACTAAATATATTGGCAAATCCATAGCAATCGTCATTGTTTACTTTGAAGTGGGCCTATACGTAAGGACCTAAAGAGAAAGTAAAAATATCCTGTAATCTTTTGAAGAACTGCTCAACAATGATGCTGCAAAACTGCACAGCCATGTAAAGTAACATATCACAGTAATCAACAATGACATGCAGTACAAATTACAATCTGAGACAAATAAAAAGGTTTGAAAAAAAATCTGAGGATAAATAAAAATACAGCATAGAGTATAGGCTACATGTGCAGATTTAGGCAACAGCAAGGTTTGAAAAGAAATCTGGATATAAAGATGTGTTTATCACAATCCTAGTGTGTGTGTAAAATTGAAAACGTGTGTATCACAATCGTTATCTGTGTGTAAAGTGTGAAAATGTGTGTATCACAATCCTTATACTGTATGTGTGCAAGATGGGAAGGTGTGTGTAAAGCGTTGTGTGTAATATTTCGCAAAAACTGTGAAGCAGAGTCTATGCCTAATATTAGGCAAGTCTGCACAGTGGTTTTGTTTACTGTGTGTAGACTTTGTTAACTGTGCGAAAATTTAAAATTTAGTGTGTAAGCAATCGGAAAAAAACTGTAATGGCAGCAACACATTGCAAAAAAGTTGGCACAGGGGCATTTTTACCACTTTGTTACATGGCTTTTTCTTTTAACAACATTCAGTAAATGCTTGCTTTATTTTGATGAATGGGCATATGTTTTGACCGAAGTGTGTCATTTTGCAAATAATCTAGGAATTAAGAAAATTTAATGTGGTGTTTGGAAAAGTGTGTATATCTTTTGAAAAAAGACACAGTTAGTAAAATTGTCTGTAAGCAAATGGAAAAAACTGTAATGTTAGAGGTGTTTAATAAAAATACAAGCATGTTTAACACCACATGAAAGTGGTTGGTTTTTGGCATTTTAATTGTCCAGTGTTAATTGTCCAGGTGCCGCGAATGTCAATCAAGTGACGAGAGGGGCGTCATATTGAAGATTGATGATCGCTAATTTATAGGACTATTTTTTTAATGCCTGGCTGGCGCTTGACTGACACACCTTCCACGATCCACCGGTAGCTCGCGATCGACGCAATGGGAACCACTGGTCTAAATGCTTCGATCTTCCTGAAATTTTTGACATTGTGACAATGTGGCACGTAACTGCATTATTACTGCGGCTCTATTTAAAAATCATTGCATTCTGATTTTATTTACCATTTACTTGTTGTCTGTCTATCTGTGTTGGCCTTGCGATGAGGTGGCGACTTGTCCGGGGTGTACCCCGCCTTCCGCTCGATTGTAGCTGAGATAGGCTCCAGCACCCCACGCGACCCCGAACGGGACAAGCTGTAGAAAATGGATGGATGGATTTACACAATGTGCCAACATCACTGGTTTTGTGGTTTGTATTTTAATCATGTTTAAACATGTTATTTTCTCACAGAATTTGAAAATGGGACGGACCAAGTGAATTTGGAATGAAAAAAATCAAAAAGACATATTTTGCAGCTGCCCTGGACACACCTCTGTATTCCCACTGTGGAACTGGAAGGGGTGGCTGGAGACCAGGAAGTCTGGGCTTCCCTGCTGAGACTGCTGCACCCAACACTCGGAAGCAGAAGAAAATGAATTAACAGATGGACAAAAGTCAATTAAAATAAATTAAACAAAGAAGACAATCAAGGTAATCGGCCGACCCATTAGTATCAGTATTTGCCTTTTAAATGGTGACTGTCTGTTACGTGTGATAGCTTTAAATTATGATGTTGCAACTGCTATAGTAGTGTTAAAAAGTGACGTTTTGTTTTGGTGAATTTATCCTGCATTTACTATTAAAAACACTTTCTGCATTAAGACATTATTTTTTTATTGCGATCGAATAAATTAGAGTTTGTTCGTTTTTTTTGTTTTTCGTTTTTTGGCTTTCCCCAAAAACTTAATTTGTTGCATGCTTCGTGGCCAGGAATGAAACCTGCACTGTTTTCAGGGCAGGGAAGCAGCAGCATGTACCATTAATGCTGCCTCTCATTATTCACTTGTGAGAGAAACAATTGCATGAATTAAATAGGAAAACATTTATAAAACACACTGGGTTTGACCTAAGGATGATTTACAGTTGTTTAGTTTTATTACCTGCGCCAGAGGGTTATGTAACTGTTGCCGTTACTGAATTATATTTATATAGTGAAGTGTTGTGAAGTGAATTGTATTTATATAGCGCTTTTTCTCGAGTGACTCAAAGTGCTTTACATAGTGAAACCCATTATTTATATATTTAAGTGACATTTAAACCAGTGTGGGTGGCACTGGGAGCAGGTGGGTAAAGTGTCTTGCACAAGGACACAACGGCTGTGAACATGGAACCCTAAAGTTGCTGGCACGGCCGCTCTACCAACCGAGCCACGCTGCCCCAAGTCGTTAGGTTAGTCAGTTTGTCAAGATCAGATGTTTATTAACATTTCAGGATAAAATTGAGTCAAGTTTCAGGATTCTCTTTAAAGGGTTCTTCCAGTGGAGGTCTGCGCTCTCAGAGTGCTTTTCTACTTTGTATTAGGAACTGTGTCGGTTATCATGACAGATTTGTGTTGGAGCGATCGTACTATTGGCGTAGTATGTGTAAGCCATTAATTCAGCTATAACTTGCGACAAACCCAATTTATGAGAGGTTGACTGAAGGTGTTGGTGTGTGAAAGAAGAAGAAGAAGAAGAAGAAAAAGAAGCCAATAAGAGGGCAGCAGAAAATAAAACTGATATATGAGCGTTTACTAGCCAGTAAAAGCACATTTGCAAGTAAACAAAACCAAATATGTTTATATTTGTTAGTCTGAATTATTTGAATTGCTTACAATGTCCTGCGTAAGACGTCATGAGTAACAATGTTTGTTTGTTTAAACAAATGGGTCTCTCAGGACAACTTTGATGAAAGTAAGAGACTCAAATCCACACACAATGTAGCTGAGAGCAACGAGGCCTTGCAGACGACAGGTCAGAGCACTTTGCAGCCTAGGCAATGCTCGATTTCTTTTTACAAACCCTCTCCTTCCCTCTGTAGCGGTGGGGGTGCTTACAACTAGAATTTCACAAATATATCGAAATAGTCGAAAGTTGGTGCACTCGTAATTTGTGGTGTCTCTGTATGTGTTATTTGTGTTGTTACTGTGTTGTAAATATAGGCACGTTATTGGACTTTCAAGGTTAATGCAGTGATTAATCACAAAAAATAACTGCATGAATCATGAGTAAACATAGATTAGTAGCACAATTTATTTTGAGCGCACATACTCCTAAAAGACATGCATGTTGCTTTACGGTCATTGATCGGGTCATTGCTTACGCACACGCGAACAAATTTCGCTTCAAAATACACCCAGACAGAACATCAGATAAAACTGTTACAAAGTTTTGAGCAAATAAAATTATGTGCATTCAAGTAAAACATTTGAAAAATGTTTGTGTATTACATTCTGACAATAAAGTTGCATTTGTGTCAAAATAACATTGTCTTTTTTGAAAAGTTGGTTCGAATGATGCAAGCAAGTAATTAACTGTGATTACTGGTGATTATTTTGTCGACTGTACAGTAAGCTACCACTTTAAATGCATAGAACTAGCGGCTTATAAAACAGTGCAGCTGATTTATGGATTTTCTTCGTTAACGGCCATGTTTTGAATTAAACAAATAGTTTTTATATTACACCGACAGAAACACTGAAAATGTGTGTTATTGTTTGTGCTATGGCGCCATCTTTAGGACCAGTTCACTCACTCCAGGTGCTGCGGGTTTAAAATGTACTTCCTGTTTCGTGCCTTAAACCGGAAGTATAACCGTTCAAAAGGAGTCTTCATTCATCACTCCAAGCAACGTTTGCAAGTTTTACAATACAACTAAAACTAATCATACTTACTAAGCTGTCCCATGTGTGATGTTTGTAGGAGTGTCTTCATGCATATTTGTGCGTGCTATCTTAATGTAATCAAGCGGGCGTAGTTAGCATTAGTGACAAGGGTCTGTGTTAGTATATTTAACTTACAGTGACATTATTTTTTAATTGTTTAAGTTTCGTAAATTTACCAAGCGTCACCGTGGAGTTATTGAGTCAGTTTAGCTGATTAGAGAGCTAGCTTCCGGTAGCTAGTGGTTACATGACGATAACTTCTGTTTTGTTTGATCAGCTGTTTTACAGCCTTGTTACAGGCACCGTTTGGAAAGAATTAATGTATGTAAAAAAACGTTTACAAAATATTTCGTACCGGTATATATCTGCGGCTTATAAGTCCAGTGCGGGTAATTTTTGTAAAAATATTTTTTCTTCTAAAATTAGATGGGTGTAGCTTAAAGGCCTACTGAAATGAGATTTTCTTATTTAAACGGGGATAGCAGATCCATTCTATGTGTCATACTTGATCATTTCGTGACATTGCCATATTTTTGCTGAAAGGATTTAGTAGAGAACATCGACGATAAAGTTCGCAACCTTTGGTCGCTGATAAAAAAGCCTTGCCTGTACCGGAAGAAGCGCAAAGCACAGGTGTGGAGCTCCTCACATCTGCCCATTGTTTACAATCATGGCCACAAGCAGCGAGAGTGATTCGGACAGAGAAAGCGACGATTTCCCCATTAATTTGAACGAGGATGAAAGATTCGTGGATGAGGAAAGTGAGAGTGAAGGACTAGAGGGCAGTGGAAGCGATTCAGATAGGGAAAATGCTGTGAGAGGCGGGTGGGACCTGATATTCAGCTGGGAATGACTAACACAGTAAATAAACACAAGACATATATATATACTCTATTAGCCACAACACAACTAGGCTTATATATATGCAACAAATTAATACCGCATAACAAACACCTCCCCCCTCCTGTCCATATAACCCGCCAATACAAATCAAACACCTGCACAACACACTCAATCCCACAGCCCAAAGTACCGTTCACCTCCTCAAAGTTCATACAGCACATATATTTCCCCAAAGTTACGTACGTGACATGCACATAGCGACACGCACGTACGGGCAAGCGATCAAATGTTTGGAAGCCGCAGCTGCGTACTCACGGTAGCGCGTATCCAACTCAAAGTCCTCCTGGTAAGAGTCTCTGTTGTCCCATCTCCACAAGCATGTGTATCCAACTCAAAGTCCTCCTGGTAAGAGTCTCTGTTCTCCCCGTTCTCCACAGGCCAATGGTAAAGCTTGACTGTCATCGTTCGGGAATGTAAACAATGAAACACCAGATACGATGTAGCCGCTACGTGTTTGTGTTGCTGCAGCCGGCCGCTAATACACAGCTTCCCACCTACAGCTTTCTTCTTTGCTATCTCCATTGTTCATTAAACAAATTGCAAAAGATTCATCAACACTGATTTCCAGAATACTGTGGAATTTTGTGATGAAAACAGACGACTTAATAGCTGGCCACAATGGTGTCCCTAAAGGTTCGCTACAATCCGTGACGTCACGCGCAAACGTCATCATACGGAGACGTTTTGAGCAGGATATTTTGCGGGAAATTTAAAATTGCACTTTACTAATCTAACCCGGTCGTATTGGCATGTGTTGCAATGTTAAGATTTCATCATTGATATATAAACTATCAGACTGCGTGGTCGGTAGTAGTGGGTTTCAGTAGGCCTTTAAATACAGGTATTGCCCTACAAATGGAACAATAAAAATACCAATAGAAACAGCACTATTGGTAATGAATGATAATAATAATTACCTCTATTATCAACAATACAATTGCTTCAAATGCATTAATACTAAATGTAATGAATATTTGAATTACAAAAGAAAACAGATAAATGGGGGGTAAGGAAGAGGAGCGGACTATAATAACCTTGTAGATTGTTCTAGTAAAAATTGGTTCATCTTTATCAGTGTGCCATGTTTTTCCCAGTTTCCCCTGGGGTGGACAACGTTTATATACAGTACAGGCCATTTGACCATTTGCTCTGATTACTGCTTTGCACACTCTTGGCATTCTCTCAATGAGTTTCAAGAGGTAGTCACCTGAAATGGTTTTCCAACAGTCTTGAAGGAGTTAGCTCATCGAGAGAATGCCAACAGTGTGCAAAGCAGTAATCAGAGCAAAGGGTGGCTATTTTGAAGAAACTAGAATATAAAACATGTTTTCAGTTATTTCACCTTTTTTTTGCTAAGTACATAACTTTACATGTGTTCATTCATAGTTTTGATGCCTTCACTGACAATCTACAATGTCAATAGTCATGAAAATAAAGAAAACGCATTGAATGAGGAGAAGGTGTGTCCAAACTTTTGGCCTGTACTGTATGTTTGATGAAACGGGATTATATGCATGAGTGTATGTATGCATATGTGCTTGTGTATGTACAGTATGTGTATATGTGTGTTTGTACAGTGAATGTGCATGTGGATGTATGTATAGTGTTTGTATGTATGTACTGTATTTGTGTGTGGATGTGCGAGAGCCAAAGTACGGCTCCAGAGAGCGCAACCCAAAAAAAAGGCAGGCCGGCCAGCAACAGGACCCCCAGAACAGAGCCCACTATGCCGCTGGGCAGGCCAGTGGCAGGCTGTAGACAGACAGAAAAATAGAATGCCCCACCCAAAAAACTCCTTGCAGCCGGACGGGAAGGCCGCTCTGGAAACACTTTGTGGAAACACTCCCCACCCACACTGCTTGATACCTCGTCTGAGCTGCTGTGACTTCGATTACCATAGTAACTAGTATATCATGCAAAAGCACAGATTCCAACCATTGAAGTACTTTGTATAGTTCAAGACTTCTGGTAATTTGAAAACATCATAATGGCGGCTACAGTTTCCATCTTAAAGATGTAAAAAAATTATTTGGGAATGTCCGGCGGGCCAGATTGAAAATCTTAACGGGCCGCATGTGGCCTACGGGCCTTAGTTTGCCCAGGTCTGCTCTACGCTGTATTTTTTTTTAATCTCCAGATTTTTTTTTTAAACCTTTTTATTTGTCTCAGATTTTAATTTGTACTGCATGTCATTGTTGACTACTGTGATATGTTACTTTACCTGACTGTGGTAAAAATACATATTTTCAGTTTGCAGCAGAGGTGGGACCAAGTCATTGTTTTGCGAGTCACAAGTAAGTCTCAAGTCTTTGCCCTCAAGTCTCGAGTCAAGTCCCGAGTCAAGACAGGCAAGTCCCGAGTCAAGTCCAAAGTCAAGACTGGAAAGTCTCAAGTCAAGTCCCAAGTCCTGCATTTTGAGTTTCGAGTCCTTTCAAGTCCTTTTAACCACAGACTAATATATTTACACAGATTGTTTATGCTTGTAAAACGCTGTATTTATTTATTAAAACAAGTGCATTTGAAATTGCAGGAAAAAAAATAGTGCTGACATTGCACTTCATAATAGCACTATTAACTAGTCATTTTAAACATGTAACTCATTCCTTTACAGAATAAACACATTTGAAAAAACAAGTGCAACTGTACTTATTTGCACAAAAGTGTTAACATTGTATTTCCATGGCATATTGCATTGTAACTAGTTCCACAGCAGTTTCTATCCTGTTCTTACCTTATATCATTGATCTCATCTCATACTGTATGTGTGTTAATGTGTGCGTACACATGAAAAACATAACAAATACATGAACATAACAATGAACAGAGTTGTACTTTTTAGATGTCAGGGCCCTATGCAATATGTACACATATTCTTAATATAGTATACATTTTAACTGACCTTTACTTGACTACGTTTGTCTTTTTGTAGGTGGCTAAAGTATGCGGTGCTGCTGACCGCCGTCTAACGTTACATTACTGTGTGTGATACATTGACTAACATAACGTTATGTATAGGTACCTCATGCAACCCTGCTTGACAAAAAGTATGAATAAGGTAGCGAACTGCAGTGGACGCAACAGATTGCCGTGTTTGCAATGACGTTATAACCATAGACATCTTATAAGTAGACGCAGCATTGGCCGCCATCTTGAAGTGGTGATGAGGAGCCGGCGAGCAGCCTAAACTGACAGTTGACAGGTAGAAAACAAAGATGGTGTTCAGCGTTTTCTTGCTCAAATGAGCGGACTGTTGAAAATAGGAATTGGGGGACTACTTTTCACAAGTAAGATTTGACATTAACGTATTATTGGTTTGTTTTGTGAAAAGAATATTAGCAGAGTTGAGAAGGAGCAAAGATCTTCAATATTTATATGTGAAAATCACAAAGTAATCTTCTGGGGGAGGATGACCCCCCGACAGGGGTTTGATTTACAAACTTTCAGCCCCACCTAAAACAAAATTCACCAGCCGCCACTGATTATGATGCATTCTCATTTTAGGCAAAATATAAAACAATACTTTCTTAACAGTATAATTGTAACCAGGAATAAGTCTTCAAGTAACAATATTCAAATACTAACATTGTTGGGTAAGACAGAATTTGGTTTTATTACGAATCCAGAGAAACAGATTGGTGGTTTTAGCTGATATAAAGACTTTCAGGTGTTTATATATGTTTATGTTTAAGTATTTGGCAGACGCTTTTATCCAAAGCGACATACATAAAAAATACATATAAAACAATGACTGTAAACATGATAATTTAAGGGAAGAATGGAATACAAAATATCAATACAAAGTGTCAAGACAGAATAAACTCTCTGCTGCTGCAGCAACAGAGATACAGTCTATAAGATATATAGATATCTAATATATTCATACATTGTTTATGTAGGATATACGCATGTATAAATAACCTAATCATATTTTTTCTTCAATTTAAAAATAGCTGACCATTTTTTCCCCCCTCTCTGGGATTATATTCCCAGTTTTGATCTCGGACGTCTGGTCACTTATAGCATATAAGATTATGCTATTACTGTTAAGCAAACTATGAATAATAAAACACGCCAAAACATGTGTCCTTTACCATAGCTACACGTATGACAAAAAACCGCGTGAAAATCAGTGGTATTCAGTGAGGTAAAATGATTTAAATTGTGCTGACAGTTCATTGCTCCTGCCAAATGAATTGCACTGAGTGGAGCTGATCACCACTCCAAGATGGCGGCCCCGCGTCTCGTCTGCGCCAGTAGGCAGTAGCGCTCGATGCTGCGTACCCTTATAAGATGTCTAAGGTTATAACGTTAGCAGTGAGTTTACAGCCTCACTCATTTAACCACACAGCAAATAAAAGTCACGTACTTAGCCAATAAACGTTAGCTTACATTCAAAACTTACCGTTCTGTGTGCAACTTCAAATGTCGAACGAAGTTAGAAGTTGTTGCGTCTCAGTCTGTAATATTCGAACTGCATGTTTAGCTTACTGCAATTCGTTTTTTGTTGACCAAGTCGTAGTTTTTATACCCGAACGAAACCAACTTTGGTATAAATCTTTCTCACTGGCGCGTTGTTTGACAACTCTTGTTCATTGGTTGTCCTGCAATTTGATTGGCTGAATGCTGTGCGATGAAAACAACGTAGATCTAATTTGATTGGCTGTTGTACTGCGAGCACACACACTGACAGGCAGCACACACGCTGATAGATAGACAGACACGTACAAAATGAAAGCTACGGAGCGCTGAATAACTTTTTAATCTTTGGGTTTTGGGGAAAGTAGCAAGTCATGTCAAGTCAAAAGGCTCAAGTCCAAGTGAAGTCACAAGTCATTGATGTTAAAGTCTAAGTCGAGTTGCAAGTCTCTTTACATTTTGTCAAGTCGAGTCTGAAGTCATCAAATTCATGACTCGAGTCTGACTCGAGTCCAAGTCATGTGACTCGAGTCCACACCTCTGGTTTGCAGCATTATTGTTGAGCAGTTCTTGAAAAGATTACAGGATATTTTTACTTTCTCTTTAGGTCCTTACGTATAGGCCCACTTCAAAGTAAACAATGACAATCGCTATGGATTTGCCAATATAGTTGGTCAAGTTACAGTAATCATTCATCACATATGCTAAAAGACTCGGGCAAAATGCCCCAAACATGTGATTTCTTATAGTAAAATGTGTTTTGTATTTATCACTGTTCTGGGTAATTCACTTCAATAGTGTCTTATCATTTGAAGTCTGTGAGTGAGATGACAATAAAACTGCATTTTTACAAATGCTTGCTTTCTCTTGATGAATGGCTCATATGTTTTGACCCAAGTGTGTCATTTTGCAAATAATCGAGGAATTAAGAACATTGAATGTGGTGTTTGGAAAAGTGTGTATATCTTTTGAAAAAAGACACACAGTTAAAACAATTGTGTGTAAGCAAACCAGGAACTGAGGGTTCCTGGTTCAAGACACTTCTGCCTTGTTCCTGATGGGTCGTGGTTAGCGCCTTGAATGGCAGCTCCCACCATCAGTGTGTGAATGTGAATGTGGAAATAGTGTCAAAGCGCTTTGAGTACCTTGAACGTAGAAAAGTGCTATACAAGTACAACCCATTTACCATTTTACCACAATGCAATAGAACACCAATCTGTACTGACTGAAAAACATGAACAGTGTCTGTAAAGTTTTAGCCCACATTTCATGTTTTATTTGTACACATCTAGCCAAAGAGCGTATGTACTGTAGTTGTAATAACATGCATACGTGCTGCGTGTATCACGATCAATATAAAGTGGGACTCACTCGAAGTTTCTGGTTTATTTGGGTGAGCCCTTCATTTATGTCAAAATAGCTTGTCTTCAAATTCCCCATTTTGCAGCTTCAAGTTGCTTTCACCTCACTCTGTCGACTTCTGTCTGCTCCAACATTTCACCATCTTCTTTGTGCTCGCTTCTAGAAGCAGTAGTTCATCCTCTGTTCATTCAGCTTCAAAAATATAAGTTTGTGAATCCTCATTTGTCCAAAAATAGTAATCTTTGTTGTTTGTTACCGAATCTGCCATGATTAGAAGACACACATGCCTTTGTTTCCGGAAGTCGGGCACACAGTTCTAGCCAAAAGTCAGACATGCGCTGTTATGGAAATGGAATATAAGTGCGTCAAAGAAATAGTTCCGGAGATGATTAAAATGACCAATATACGGTAAATATTGTACATATTACATATTGTTATGAACCTATCTGTTACTACATTATATATAGACTTGCAGTGTGTATACAAAACGTTGATGGAGGGTTTTTAAGTTGTTTTAGAGGGCTTTGAAGGCTACAATAGTGGTTCCCACTCGCCGCATCTTTCAAGCATTTGTTATCATCTTTAGAATCTGTTAGAATAACTATATATAAGTTATCACACTCTTTTATGCTTAAAGGCACATAACTTATTATCTTCCACTGCAAGTTAGGAGTGCCTCGCTGCTGCTGTTTGTGTCTTACAGCCTGCTAACAGCCAAGGACGGACTTCGAGTACCTCAACTCAGACAAAACAGAGAGAGGGCGAAATCACGAGGATCAGCACATTTCCATCCAATAATCACATATTGTGTCTACTGGGGCTGCTTGCATACCCCTCCCTTTAGAAGCAGCCTCAACGATGTTAACTAGGGAACTCCTGAATAAAACTGGGAGCGCGGGGGATGTACCTCTGAGCGAAGTGGGAGACTGTAACTGAGTGTTCAGCCCCATACGTTTCTCCTCATGAGCAAAATTGAAATCTGTCTCTGCTTGATTCCTTGCTTCTTGTCCTGTTTAATAGATAGTTTGGTGCTTAAACCTGACAGAATCCTAAAAAAAAGACTTGTTTTTGTGTCTCATAATGATTGTGAAGGATAGGCAAAATTCCCCCCAAAAAGTAATATCCAGTGTTATTATTTGAGCAATGAGTTTAAAAATAAAAACAATCCCACTAAAATTCTTGAGGATCCAAAAGGTCCCCCACTCATAAAAGTGTTAACAATAAGTCATACTTTTTTTTTTTTAAACTTTCAACACTTCAGTTTCTAGATCAACTTCAGAGCTATCCATCGATTGTAAGTTTTTTTGTTTTTTTATTTGTTTGTTTAATGCCCTTTTTGTTTTTAAATGGTACCCCTAAAAATAAAAGTGGAATTTTTGATGTGAAGTAATTGAAGCCTTTTATATGTCAATAATAATTTATTAAAAAAAAGGTTGATTTTGATGAATTATTATTTTCTGAGCAATGAACACCTGCATAGTAGCTATGTGTTATAAGAGTCAACATTTCAACTTTTTCTTGTTACATTTTACCTGTTTGATATTTTATTCCACTTTTGTATTTGTTTTTGTTTTTTGTTGTTTTTGTTTCTGAATACTATTTTAGAATGTGCCGCGAGCCGTTAAAAAAATAGCTGTGGGTCGCAAATGGCCCCCGGGCCGCACTTTGGATACCCCTTTGCTGTAGTAACTCGCAAAACATTGGCATACTTAACAATCTAAAATAATGCTTTATAGATAAAAAATAGTCAAAATCTGATGTGGCAGGCCAAAGACTTGGTCCAACCCCTCATAACACGTTTGCATCTTGTTTGAGTGTCCGCAGTGATTTTACTAATGTGTTGACAACACATGCAGATTTCTTCTTTTCTTCAGACAAGAAGTCACATCGGCAAGTTGCAGGTACTTCCACTGTGCCTGTGCCAATTTAGACAGTCGAAATGTTCCTAAGAGCCGCCATCTTCTTGTGGATTGCTGGTGGGTATTTACCTGAAAAGACTGAACTCTGTCCTGCTCACGGCACATCCTCACTGAGTCAATTTGTTTTTGGAAATGTCCTGTTCGAGATTTGGGGGGTATATCAATTCTGGTCTGAAGCGAGGAGCAGCTGTGCACAGCGAGGAGGAGACTTACTCCATGATTTTAACGACTCCATCAAAATATTTCTGAAGAACATCACCAGGAGGAAAAGCTTGAGTAACATCACCTGGTGGCTGGGAGAGGGAGTTCAAGGGAACAAGGCAGTGGGTAAGTTTTGTGCATTTTTCTTTTTCTTGCTGACTCATCATTCTTGCTGCATCATTGTCAAATAAATGTTGGCCTTTTAATGATTTTTCCAAACAATAATTTACTTTTATCTAGACTTTGTTAACATAAATGTCGATGACATATTTAATTGTATTAATTCTTTTAACATATACAGTGCAGGCCAAAGGTTTGGACACACCTTCTCATTTAATGTGTTTTCTTTATTTTCATGACTATTTACATTGTAGATTGTCACTGAAGGCATCAAAACTATGAACAAACACGTGTGGAGTTATGTACTTAACAAAAAAAGGTGAAATAACTTTTTTGCACACTCTTGGCATTCTCTCGATGAGCTTCAAGAGGTAGTCACCTGAAACGGTTTTCACTTCACAGGTGTGCTTGAAGCTCATCAAGAGAATGCCAAGAGTGTGCAAAGCAGTAATCAGAGCAAAGGGTGGCTATTTTGAAGAAACTAGAATACAAAACATGTTTTCAGTTAGTTCACCTTTTTTTGTTAAGTACATAACTCCACATGTGTTCATTCATAGTTTGGATGCCTTCAGTGACAATCTACAATAAAATAAAATAAAGAAAAAGCATTGAATGAAAAAGTGTGTCCAAACTTTTAGCCTGTACTGTATATATGTATATGTGTGTATATATGTATATATATATATATATATATATATATATATATATATATATATATATATATATATATATATATATATATATATATATATATATATATATATATATATATATATATATTGGATGCACAGGTTTTTGATTTTCTGCTCTTCACAGAGGGACAGAATTATAAATGCTAGCTATGTTCACCTAAATATTTCAATAAGTAGTGCTAAAGGTTCTAGAAAGTCTTTAAGGGCATTTGCATGCAGGACTTGCGCCTTAATCCCTTTCTCGCGCTCACGCAGAGCAGTTTCGTTTCGGCCCATTTACTTGTGCCATCACTTGCACAAAGCTGTATTAATGCAATGTTCCTGACGTTGTGGAATCATTTTGTCATGATGTCTTATTTGGACTCATTCTGTTCATTTATATTGCGCCAAGTGGTTGTTATCATTTGTAATATTTGAAAAGAGTGATCACTTTATGTCTTCAAAATGTCTCTATTGCGTCCTCGAGTGTAGCGTGTGCTATGGGTTTGACTTTGTGTAACATTGTGAGGTATTGATATACAATCTTTCCCCCAAAAAAGGAGCAATCACATCAAATACACAATGTATCTTTATTATGTGCTGAATGTAGTGTGACCTGTGTTTTTTGTGAATTATTTTGAGTATTCTTTTTTTTTTATTATTATGAAATGTGGCTGTTTCATAAAAAACTGAGGAAGAGCGATAATATCAATTACATGACATGTCTCTATTTTTTACAGTGATTATTTTTAATTTTCATAAATTTTACTAGTATGAAATGTGGCTGTGATCACGTTATGACACAATATGTCTTTATGATGTGCCGAATGTAGTCTTCTCTGAATTATTTTGAGTATTCCCTATTTATTTTTTATTATGAAATGTGGCTGTTCCATGTGAATTAGTGGATTTTTTTGAGTATTGATCATTTTTTACATTATGAAATGTGGTTGTTTCATTAAAAACTGAGGAGAAGCGATCAAATCAACTACACTAAATATCTCTACATTATGTACCGAATGTAGTGATCAGTGGATTTTAGTGGTTTATTTTGAATAGTCCTATGTATTTTTTCAATTTAATTTGGCCGTTTTCTTAAAAGTTGAGGAGGAGCTATCACATTAATTACACGATATGTCTCTATGATGTACTGAATGTATTGATACCTGTGGTTTTAGTGGATTATTTGGAGTATTCCTATTTTCTATTATGAAATATGGCAATTTAATTTAAAACTGGGAGGAGCTAATACATTAATTTCACAATAGGTCTCTATTGTGTGCCAAATATAGAGTAACTTGTAGTTTTTAGTGGGACGTTTGGAGTATTCTTATTTAATTAAATTATGAATTGTGGCAGTTTCATTGAAAACTGTGAAGAAGCATACGCATTAATTACACAATAGGGTAAATGGTAAATGGGTTATACTTGTATAGCGCTTTTCTACCTTCAAGGTACTCAAAGCGCTTTGACACTATTTCCACATTCACACATACATTCACACACTGATGGCGGGAGCTGCCATGCAAGGCCCTAACCATGACACATCAGGAGCAAGGGTGAAGTGTCTTGCTCAAGGACACAATGGACATGACTAGGTTGGTAGAAGGTGGGGATCAAACCAACCACTCTCTCAACCGTGCCACACCGTCCCCAATATGTCTCTTATTTTGTGCCAAATGTAGAGTGACCTGGGGTTTTAAGTGTATTGTTTTAGTATTGTTTTTTATTTATATTCGGAAATGTGGCAGTTTCATCAAGGCAAGGGAGGAGCGAACAAATTGGTTACACGATATTGTCTCGAATATTGTTTTTTGACTTGGATTATTTTAAGCACTTCTATTTATTTTTATTGTGAAATGTGTGCACTGAACAAGTGGATGGAATAATAAAGACTACCTCCAAATTCTTCAACATCAGCTAAAATCAACTGCTTTGGGTATGAAACTTTAATTGGATATATAAAAAAATTTATAAAAATATATACATTGGATAAATTTGAATGATCAAAGTTGTAATTATAGTTATGTATTGCAGTTTACAAATTCATTGTTTGGTAAACATACTTGCCTATAAAGCTGAATTTGATTCTGAGAAGAAAAGTTATAAACAAGATACATGCAGAAGTGCAGAACGGGGGGAGAATATATTACTATCAGTTCTATTCTAGGAAAATCTTACAGCTATAAAAGTATGGGGGCTTCAAGATACAACTCACAAATAATACAACTGTCAAAATGTATCGATTTTGTCATTTGGGGAAATTGTGATTAATCATGTGTCAACTAAATTGGACATCATGCATCATTTGATATACTGACTGCCATTTTTAGTATTACTGCAACTTTGTTGTTTTTGAAAATTTGGCTGAACATCAGTTAACTTATTTGTTATTAGACTGTAATTTTAGTTTTTTTTATCAGAAAATGTGTTGTGGATATTAGTCCTATCAAAAATGTTTTTTTTAAGGACACAATGTTTTTGCAAGACATTCAGCGGTATTGGAATATGTTAAAATATGTGAACACATTGTTAAAGCTTATCAAAACAAAGTTATAGTGTTCAAAAAATATATATTTTTTATTATAAGGCATACTTGCCAACCCTCCCGATTTTTCCGGGAAACTTACGAATTTCAGTGCCCCTCCCAAAAATCTCCCGGGGCAACCATTCTCCCGAATTTCTCCTGATTTTCACCCGGATAACAATATTAAGGGCGTGCCGTGATGGCACTGCCTTTAGCGTCCTCTACAACCTGTCGACGCATCCGCTTTTTCACCATACAAACAGCATGTTGTATGTGGCTTCTGCATACACACGAAAGTGACTGAAAGACATACTTGATCAACAGCCATACAGGTCACACTGAGGGTAGCCGTATAAACAACTTTTTACAGTGTTACAAATATGTGCCACACTGTGAACCCACACCAAACAAGAATGACAAACACATTTCTGAAGAACATCCGCACCGTAACACAACATAAACACAACAGAACAAATACCCAGAATCCCTTGCATCCCTAACTCATCTGGGCTATAATATACACCCCCGCTACCACCAAACCCCACCCACCTCAACACCGCCCCCCCACACCTCAACCCCCCCACGCCCCCATCTCCCGAATTTGAAGGTCTCAAAGTTGGCAAGTATGTTATAAGGTCATACAAACCTCTATTGCATGTTTCACCATGTCCTTGATAAATGGGATAAAATCCTGAAGGTTATCATAATTCATGCATGAAAATTTTAACGTATCATAGAAAAATGCATCAAATGAAAAGATGCTATTAAAAGCTCAAAAGTGGTATTGACTGTACCTTGTTAGTTGACACATACTTTGTAAGCATGAAGTGAAATTTGCCACTGAAAAATTCCCAAGACTGTGGCTTTTGTAAAACGATTACCTCAAAAATGATGTAGAAAATGGACATAAGAAACACAAATAACTATGTAAATGTCTTGATCAATGCAGAGAAGAAATTTAAAAAATAAAAAGAGCACTCAAAACGAAGAGTAGAAAAATAACTATGGATCCACACAAACGGTGTGAAAGAAAAAAAAATGCACACAAAAGGCGTGGAGAGGAAACAGTTAACATTACACGACAGCCAAAGCAGAGGGGATGAACGCGACTGGAAGGGTGAACCATCAGGAATCTACTGGCGCCGATTGAATGACTGGAGAGCAAACAAAAAGCAAACAGGCGGCAGCAGAGCTGCCAGATCATGACAATAAAGTTAGAATTGTGATGTCACGTAAAACTGTAATTTCTATCATAGCTAATGTCAGCATCTGTCTTACTATGTTTTACCATGTCTTAATGGCTGCTTTAAAATATGTCTTTAAAATAAGAAAGCTGGATTAGTGACATTGAGTTTTGACAATTTCTCAATACATTAGAGGCTTTCAAGGACGCTACCAGCTGCACATACCTGAAGCAGGATCCTTTCCAGCTCGTTACAACGTCTAATTGCAACCGCAAACGAGGCTTCATCTGCACCCACAGTAGGTGTCACATTCCTGGGCATCATCCATCCTTTTGAATCTACCTTGGTACAGCATGTATCTGAAATATGTTTAACCTAATTGTTGTTGTTTTATTATATGTTTCTAGTCAGTATCAAGCTATTAATATCGTGCTTTTTATTTTTGGAAAAGGTTTATGGTCGTCTGGAGACACAGAGGTGAGAAGTACATTGTGCGGCTAACGAGAAGCTGTCATTAACTTGTAATTTATGTTTGCAGAACACAATGGTATCCAGATCGCGTAAGTGAGACGCTCAAAAAGTGAAAACCAAGACTGTATCTATAGTTGGGGAAATACATATTGTATTGCCTGCTGATTTGGTAAGATAACCCAATTATAAAGACTTGGTCAATCCTTAATTTTCTTTGGTAAGTTTATTTCAAGTAGGAGGCACATTTTTAACATAAAAGGTAAAAACATTGAACGGAGTTTACAATTGTTTTTGTAGTTGATTGAGTGAAATAAATGATTAATCCCCAAGTAACCAGCAAAAACTTTGAGTTGCCAAGCGACAGCCTCAAAAAACCTGTAAAGAGGAGTCGACCAAAATCCCTCCTGATGTATGTACGAGGGTCAGCAAGGTTCTGTCTAGGTTTTGCATGGGGTATTAATTTCTTACATTTATTGAATTTTTTAATTTTTATATACAGTCTCTCTCTGGTAACATGTTCAAGCGGGGACTAACTAATTATTGGTCTGATACTATTTCTTAAACATACTAACTTTTCTCTCAGGGTTCAAAAGGAGTGAACACCCAATGGCTCCCCATGGCTCCAACATTGTCCAGCTTCTTAGGGTGAGATCTTTTAAAGCAGGGGTCCCCAAACTGGCCCGCCCACGTCCAAAATCCGGCCCGCGGGAAGTCCCAAGTTTAATTAAAGAATTATTATTTTTAAAAATCTGTCCTTTCTAATTCATTTTCTTCCGCTAGTTACTCTCGGTGTCTCCTAGCCACTCAGGTAAATCATATTGTCTAAAAATGCATTTTCCCATCGATAACGTCACATCATCGCGCTCACGCCGCTGTGTCGGTCAATTAGTGCGCGAGGAATATATATATATAAATTAGAGATGCGCGGATAGGCAATTATTTCATCCGCAACCGCATCACAAAAGTCGTCATCCACCCGCCGTCCACCCGAACTAACATTTTATCAAAACCACAACCGCCCGCCACCCGCCACCCACCACCCACCCGTTGTTATATATCTAATATAGACGATGCAAGGCATTAGTGAGGTTAGAAAGCTTTTGCCTGTTAAAGAAAGGAGACTGATCCAATGCAGCAGAGACATTCAATGCGTGCCACGCATTAATATCTCTTGGCCACGCATTAGAGGCTAAGAGATATTAATGCGTGATAATATTATTTATCATTATTATAATATCATTGTCATTTCCATTAAGAAAATGTTGACTATTATTGTTATTTTTTTCCCCTGGTCTTTAGAAATTCCCTTTTTTAGTTTGTCGCATACCACGTTTGCTGCCGGCGTTGCCATCTTTTTATTTTTTTATTTTTCTTCTGTTGTGTTGTGTTGTGGTGTGCTGTGTCACGCCAAATTTCTTCCTCCCCCCCCCCCCCCCCCCCCCCCCCCCCCCATTTACTTCCGTGGTCATGTTTCCTCTTATGTCATTGACAGCGATCGATAGCACTTCGGCTTTGACTGCCCGTCGCTGGAAGGATACTTCGTCTTTGACAGATGCTGGAATCTGAAGTAATCGATTATTGTTTTTGTTTTTTGTACAGGCGCGAAACAGGACAGTCGCGTGCCGGTTAAGGACCCCCGGCAACTTTGTGATTTTATTGTACGCAGCCCCGGAAGTAAATGGGGGGGTTTGTAGGGGGGAAGAAATTTGGCGTGACAGCTGCAGCAGTGCCTGATGAATAATTGCCTGTTTCAAAGAGTGCTGCTCGTTTTTCGTATGTGGGTAACAACATTTAACTATGTAGAAATATATTTCCGAATTGGTTCAACCGCCACCCGCCCGAATCTATTTAAAATCTATTTTTTTCGTCATGCATCCGCCCGACCCGCGGATTATCCGCGGACTCCGCGGTTGTGTCCGCAAACCGCGCATCTCTAATATATATATATATATATATATATATATATATATATATATATATATATATATATATATATGTATATATATATATATACACACACACACACACGTTAGGTCAGGAAAAAACAGAGGCTATTTCATCCCTACAAGCCTGTTTCGCAGTAATTATAAAAGTATAAAATCCCCTGAAGAGCAGGGAAACCTGCGAAACAGGCTTGTAGGGATGAAATAGCCTCTGTGGTTTTTCCTGACCTAACGTATATTCCGCTCTACCCCTCAACTATATATATATATATACAGTATATATATATATATATATATATATATATATATATATATATATATATATATATATATATATATATATATATATATATATATATATATATATATATATATATATATATTTTTTTTTTTTTTAATATATATATATATATATATATATATATATATATATATATATATATATATATATATATATATATATATATATATATATATATATATATACAGCCCGACCCCCGGCCACATTGTTTTAACCCAATGCGGCCCCCGGGTCAAAAAGTTTGGGGACCCCTGTCTTAATGTGTATGCATTTGTGTCAATTGAGCTCACAGGCATTGTTTTTCTGCAAAAGGAAGCTGACAACGAGCTCAGGCGAATGGAAACAGAGGCAGGTGAGCCTACAAATGAAAATAGGGTGAGTTCCTTTGCTATGAAAATGCACAAATTCTCACATATGAGGTCTGTTCTGTATTTTGCTTCAGACCTGGCTGCAGAAAAACATTTATGGTGGCATTCTATTTTCTCAGGGGGGAAACTTTTTCAACCTACAATGTAATTGATTCAGACTGAACAATGGTCCTGCAACCACTCTAACAGTGCTGAGCAATAATTTTCCTCTTACTAATAAGGGGCAGTTTATCCCAAAATCTAAAAAAACAAACAGAATAGTGTAGTGCTGTGTCCCTTTATTCAACTCAAGCATGTATTGAAGACACCCGTAACAAGAGTTGTGGCACGCAGATAGGACCATACAGCTGCACTTCTACTGGAAGCTGAAGCATTGACGTCAACCAGAGCAGCGAGAGAGCACAAGGAGCAGAACAAAGCAGTTACCCTTCTGCTTACCTGTCTTAAAGGCCTGCTGAAATGAATTTTTTTTATTTAAACGGGGATAGCAGATCCATTCTATGTGTCATACTTGATCATTTTGCGATATTGCCATATTTTTGCTGAAAGGATTTAGTATGGAACAACGTCGATAAAGTTCGCAACTTTTGGTCTCTGATAAAAAAAAACCTTGCCCCTACCGGAAGTAGCGTGACGTTGTCAGTTGTTCACTCCCTCATATTTTCCTATTGTTTTCAACGCAGCTAGAGCTATTCGGACCGAGAAAGCGACGATTACCCCATTAATTTGAGCGAGGATGAAAGATTCGTGGACGAGGAACGTTAGAGTGACGGACTAGAATGCAGTGAAATACATATTTTTTTTCGCTCTGACCGTAACTTAGGTACAAGCTGGCTCATTGGATTCCACACTCTCTCCTTTTTCTATTGTGGATCACGGATTTGTATTTTAAACCACCTCGGATACTATATCCTCTTGAAAATGAGAGTCGAGAACGCGAAATGGACATTCACAGTGCCTTTTATCTCCACGACAATACATCGACGAAGCTCTTTAGCATGAGCTAACGTGATAGCATCTGTCTCAAATACAGATAGAAACTAAATAAATAAATCCCTGACTGGAAGGATAGACAGAAGATGAACAATACTATTAAACCATGTACATGTAACTACACGGTTAATAGATCTCAGCCTGGCAAGGCTTAACAATGCTGTTGCTAACGGCGCTAAGGCTGACTTAGCAACTTAGCTACCGGACCTCACAGAGCTATGATAAAAACATTAGCGCTCCAACTACGCCAGCCAGCCCTCATCTGCTCTGCTCATCAACACCCGTGCTCACCTGCGTTCCAGCGATCGACGGCGCGACGAAGGACTTCACCCGATCATCCGTGCGGTGGCCGGTGGGCGGCTAGCATCGGCTAGCGCGTCTGCTATCCAAGTGAGTAGTCCTTGTTGTGTTGCTACAGCCAGCCGCTATACACCGATCCCACCTACAACGTTCTTCTTTGCAGCCTCCATTGTTCATTAAACAAATTGCAAAAGATTCACCAACACAGATGTCCAGAATACTGTGGAATTAGGAAATGAAAACAGAGCTTTTTTGTATTGTATTCAATGGGGAAGGCATACCTCTGTTCCCCGGGCAACGTCACGCGCATACGTCATCCTCCGAAGGATTTTTCAACTGGAAGTGTGGCGGGAAATTTAAAATTGCACTTTATAAGTTAACCCGGCCGTATTGGCATGTGTTGCAATGTTAAGATTTCATCATTGATATATAAACTATCGACTGCGTGGTCGGTAGTAGTGGGTTTCAGTAGGCCTTTAATGTTGACAGCAGTTTATCATTTAGTTTTAGTCATAGTTCTTTTACAAAAATATATTTTAGTTTTAATTTAATTTTAGTCATCTAAATTGATTTAGTTTCAGTCAACAAAATTACACAACATTTTAGTCAGCTAAAATTACAGAATAAATATAAAGTTCAAAAGATAAAACCTCTTTAAAGTTTTTTTGAAAGCACCTTTATTTAGGCCATGTCTACACTAAGTCGTTTAACCCCTTAAATGAATAATTATTTAGCCTAAGCCCTGTTTCAGCCACACTAAACCAGCGTTTAAGGTCCCACTCCTCGGACAAATTTTTACACAAGTAAGTCAGCCGTGTATTTCTTGAATCTCCGGGACTTAGCTTTGTATGGACTCAATCATCGTTTACGAAGTGAGTTCGGAGAGGAAGTGATGCCAGAAAGACCCCGCCCACACAGGAAGTGACGCCAGAAAGTCTGCGCCCCACACAGGAAGTGACATCAGAAAGAATGCGCCACAGCCTGTTATGGTTGCAGGAGGGAGTTGTGACGGCACAGAACCACAAGGAGGCGATGTCGCTCTATGATTTATTTTATATATATATATATATATATATATATATATATATATATATATATATATATATATATATATATATATATATAAAATAATGAAACAATACTAATAAATTAACTAGAGAATTGAGTGTGACCAAAAACCCAAGTGTTTATGTGTAGGAATTAATTGCTGAGTGTTACCAGAGTGATGAGTGAGGAAGCGGACAAATCCAAAGGCGCCAGGCAGAGAAGGTCCGTGTCCAAGCGGGAGGTTGAGATCCAAGAGTCAGTCCGGGAAGCAGGGGGAGAAACGAGGAATGACGAGACGCACAGCTCGACACGTGGAACAAAGGCAGACTGCAGGAAGGACGACAAGGGAAAACGTGAGACCATACAAACACGACGGTGAAGAACACAGAGAGCGAAGCAGGGTTTGCATAGAGCAGGATGACAGCTTATGGGAAATCAACAGAAGGTTAAGTTCCGGCCAGGATCCTTGGCTCCACTGGTCTTTATTCAGCTCGCCCTCATCAGTCCCAGGTGTGCTGATTGTCGGCGATTGATTGCAGTTGTTCGCTGCCGCCGGTCTGGGGCGCGACTTGCGCGCTCTCGGAGCTGCGCTCGGTGCAGCGCACAGATGAATGCACACTGACGCACGCCCAGACCGTGACACAGCCAGCTTCATAACAAAGATGGAGGCAGATCATGCAGACATGCCCGTGTTTCTCCTTCTTCTACATGTACAGGCGCTTTTGGAAATCACAAATCAATACCTTAAGAGAAGGCAATGGGCGATTGCAGCTATTTCAGATACAACACATTTCAGATGGCAAGAGAACTTTCGAACTGTCAGCTGTGATTCTACTTACTGGAAAACTTGGTACCTTCCTCCCGTGGATGTGATCGTGATAGGCAGTGTGTGACTACAAATATTGCTTTATGGATGTGACTGTGAAATGGCAGTGTGCATGATGCCCCGCATCTTCGCTAACTCCACCATTAGCGTGCAACTGAAGGATGGAACCACCCCCTCGTGTCCCAAACAGTTTATCGCATTGTCTACTTTATCATGTCCATTAAAGGCCTACTGAAATGAATTTTTTTTTATTTAAACGGGGATAGCAGATCCATTCTATGTGTCATACTTGATCATTTCGTGATATTGCCATATTTTTGCTGAAAGGATTTAGTAGAGAACATCGACGATAAAGTTGCAACTTTTGGTCGCTGATAAAAAAGCCTTGCCTGTACCGGAAGTAGCGTGACGTCAACGGTTAAAAGGCTCCTCTCATTTCCCCATTGTTTTCAATGCAGCTAGAGCGATTCGGACCCGGCCGTATTGGCATGTGTTGCAATGTTAAGATTTTATCATTGATATATAAACTATCAGACTGCGTGGTCGGTAGTAGTGGGTTTCAGTAGGCCTTTAAAGATTTTATTAATTTATGATGGCTCTGGTGTGATTCACTACAATAGGGCCCCACAGTACACTGGATTCTAGTTAATTGAAATACCACCGGATATTGTTTAAAGGAGATTCATTTTAATTTAAAAACTTGCACACAAAACACAGCAAATAAATGTAAAATGCACAGCAAACTTTTTACAAAATAGCTCTTTTAAACAACTTCACAGGGAAGTAAAGTCATCGACTGGAGCGCTTGGAGCAGATGGACGCTTTCTTTTTCTTTTTTTTTTCTGCGCATGCGTACTCGGTTGCGTTGCGCCGGCGGACAGAGAGGGGCGGGGGTCTTAAACGGTGGCATTGTTGTGTGTGGACACAGATAAGGTTAGGTGTGATTTACCCTGGATAACACTATCTGACTTAGTGTAAACGGGGCCTTAGACTACCAGCGAAGCATTTGTTTAACACAAAAGTAGCATAATCGTATAGTGCCGGCCCAGTCCCCCCTCCACACCCCTGATTGTAAATAATGTAAATAATTCAATGTGATTATCTTGTGTGATGACTGTATTATGATGATAGTATATATCAGACCTGGGCATTCTGCGGCCCGCGGGCCGCATCCGGCCCTTTGTGCGTCCCTGTCCGGCCCGCGTGAGGCCAATTATAAATTACAAAATAAATTTTAAAAAGTATCTATGTCGAGTGTGCAATACAACGGTGCTGCTTTTGTTTTGAAAATCGTTATTTGTATTACTTCCGTGTGGACGTATGCGTGATTGTGAGTGAATGTGAACAACTGCAATTACAAAATAAAGTTGAAAAAACATCTATGTCCTGCGCGCAATACAACTGTGCTGCTTTTATTTTGAAAAGTATTATTTATGGGCGTGTGTCCGTGTGTAACCTGCGAGTGAAGGTGCACATGCAGCGACAAGTGATGCACGGTTTACACCCGAGACGCCAAAAAGAGAAAAGTTGATGAGGAATGCCGTGTTTTCAACAACACATGAACTGCAAAGCAACGTCCCCTCACCTAAGGTGCGTGCCTGCGCAATTGCGCACTGCTAGCGTCTGCTGCGTGCAGCAAGTATATGCCGCGCACCAAATCAAATCCCATCTGAATTCTAAACAAAATAAACATATTTATTCTATGGAATTTTGCAATGCAACTTTGAGTGACAGTGACAACAAGCGGCCCTAATGGTGTTCGTCAACACCGTTCAATTGAACACCATTCAATTATTGTAACGTGTATCGAGATGCTTCGAGGACAGGAATTATATCGATCACTTTATTGAACAAAACTGTTTATATTCGGACATAACCACACCAAAAACATGAGTAAAACAATTCTATCTCGAAAAACTAGTCATTTTCTGCCGTACAAACCAGGCCAAAACCAACTTGTCATCTGTCACCAACACGCATAGCACTAAACCACTGGTGCGTTTAAGGCCACACAAAAAGTCGGACAACTCAAACACCACACAAAGTTACACTATGACTCCTCAGTCATACGTGTGCTTATTTTACTGTCATTTATTATTAATGTTAATTTATATGTATTAGTCATGGAATGCTGTTACACACACTATGTTGAAGTATTACTATTATTATTATTATTATTATTATTTATCTTACGGTATATATCAAAAATAATATTGAGCAAAATTTAATTGAAATATTGTCGATGTGGCCCTCCAGCAGTGCTCGGGTAGCTCATGCGGCCCCCGGTAAAAATGAATTGCCCACCCCTGGTATATATGATAGTATATATCTGTATCATGAATCAATTTAAGTGGACCCCGACTTAAACAAGTTGAAAAACTTATTTGGGTGTTACCATTTAGTGGTCAATTGTACGGAATATGTACTTCACTGTGCAACCTACTAATAAAAGTCTCAATCAATCAATCAAACATGTTGTATGCAGCTCCTGCAGACACACGTAAGTGACTGCAAGACATACTTGACAACAGCCATACAGGTCACACTGAGGGTGACCGTATAAACAACTTTAACACTGTTACAAATATGCGCCACACTGTGAACCCACACCAAACAAGAATGACAAACACATTTCGGGAGAACATCCGCACCGTAACACAACATAAACACAACAGAACAAATACCCAGAATCCCTTACAGCCCTAACTCTTTCGGGCTACAATATACACCCCCGCTACCACGAAACCCCAACCCCCCAACCCCGCCCACCTCAACCCCCCCGCTCCCTCTCTCCATCTCCCAAATTCGGAGGTCTCAAGGTTGGCAAGTATGGATATATATGATATATATATATGTGTACAGCTCTGGTAATGGGTACATTCGCACCCACCTACACAAATGTACTTCAAAATGTAACAATCAAAATAAATATGACTTTTTTTTGTTTACTAGAGCATGCATATATAATATGCATTAGTTTGACCATTTAAAATCAACAATAATAAAGAGGAGATGCTTGGAAATAGCATAAAAATGCCCCAAAAACTTGGAAAAACGCGATTCATAGCGTTACTTTTTGGTGTAACCATCATGAGCGTTCTGTTCAGGTATATTTCTTTTATATTTTGATAAATCATCATATTTATGTATTACTAAATTTAAATAGGTATTGATCAATCTTTAAGCTGTGTGTATTTGATTTCAGTTTGCTTTTGACATCTTATTTAGAATTGTAGTTGAAACGTTTACAACCTTGTGTTGCGCTCATGATGGCGTAACCAAACTAGATTTCATTTAATGATCTTATCTTGAATATCTATTCCCTTTTTTACATTTATTATATTTAAATATTCATTTATAAACATTGAATACATTTCAAGTATCAATAAAATGCAATTGCCTTCATCTTATAGGGTAATGTTTAGTTACACCAAGTCATGAGCGTAACACTAAGCTTCATCACTTTGACTTATAATATCTTTAAT
The DNA here is from genome assembly GCF_033978785.1 of Entelurus aequoreus. Classification (NCBI taxonomy): domain Eukaryota; kingdom Metazoa; phylum Chordata; class Actinopteri; order Syngnathiformes; family Syngnathidae; genus Entelurus; species Entelurus aequoreus. The sequence goes on from NC_084732.1 coordinate 65,429,167, forward strand.
TCTGGTGGAGTTTTATGCTTTTTTCTTTTTGGAACATGTACTATACATATAATACAATAAAGTCCCATATAAAATTATGTTTCTAGCAGTACTTTAATTTTGCCTTTGAAAGTAACACTCTAATGTCCATTAGTGGAGCTGTACACCTAAAGTAACACTCCAATGTCCATTAGTGGTGCTGTACATATATATATATATATATATATATATATATATATATATATATATATATATATATATATATATATATATATATATATATATCTATATATATATATATATATATATATATATATATATATAGATATATATATAGATATATATATATATATAGATATATATATCTATATATATATCTATATATATATATATATAGATCTATATATATATAGATATATATATGTATATATATACATTCAATGACAGCTAATGTTAGTAGATACACTTGGCCAATTTGCTCTCATTAGCTAACAACAAACGTGTGGGGCATAGTTCATGTCATTACATGCTAAAAGCTGTAAAATGGTATTATGATTATGATTATGCTTACAACACATTGGAAAGTTAGCGCATTAGGCAACCATGGGAAGGTTGCAAACAGCCCCCAAGTGCATTTTCTCATTCATTCTTATCTCTCTGCTGCCTGCTCTCGACTGTGTGGCCTATGTAACTTCGCCCTCCTTCTAAAATGCTCAGTGAAGCCACATACACCACACCACATTTTCACCCATTCACTCATTCACTGCAGAGAGCTTGCTCTAAGAGCCGTTGGTGAAAGATCCATCACAACTCAACTCCAAAGAAACAAATAAATCCATTAGTGGAATTTTTTATTTTTTTTGCCTATGATTCACAACCTTATGAAAGACAAGAACACATTTATCTTTTTTTTAAATGCATTTTAACTCGTAAAAAAACATCAATAAAAGCCTGTTTACAATGGAGCCAATGTTAGCCATGTGTCATGTCTGTGTTAATCATGTTTTTGTTTTGCTTGGGTTTTGGGCTCTTTTTTTAGTTCCTGGTTGCACTTCCTTGTTTGGTTTGGTTTCCATGGTCACCCATTAGTTTTCACCTGTCTTGTCACGCACCTGTTTCACATCCTCATGTCACGCACCTGTCTCACGTTTTCACTAATCATGTCACCAGTATTTAAGGCCATTGTTGCCAGGCAGTCGGCCTGGCGACATCACTCTGTTCACCCTCATGATCCATGCTGCTCTTCCTTTTGCCCCTCTTGTCATGTCAAGTAAGTTTTGTTATTGTTCATAGTTTTTTGCCTTTGTGCTAGTGTTTTGTTTTCATAGTCTAGTTTTGTACTTCCACCATTGTGCGCGCCTTTTGTTTTCATAGTCAAGTTTTTTTCCCTCCGCTGTGAGCGCTTTTTGTTTATCCCCTTTTGAGCCTTTTTTGAGTTAAAATATTAAACATGTCCTCACCTGCACGCCACGTTTGGTCCAATTCCTTTGCACCACGGGAGAACAAACCACGCCACAGACCAAGTCTTGACAGATGTCACCAGCAGAAGAGTTCTCCCGCAAAATTGGACGAGGGAGCGTGGGAAGTCCTGCACGCTATGGAAGCGGAAACACTGCGCTTTTCCCCCAGAGAGCGCAGGGGGATGATGTGGGGGCCCGGAGGCAAGCTGGTGCCGATCGGCGCGTCACTCCCGCCCCGGAAACGTCGCCAAGGAAAGACTTCCGCGAGTGGACAGGATGTATCACTCCTGCGGGCTCCTCCCCCTCCGGCGGCAATGGAAGTCAGCCAGCCTGGCAGCTCAAGGAGCACTCCACAGACCTGGAGATTTTTTTTTCAAATTCTTTACCGGTTCAATCCAAGCCACCCAAATTCCATGCCCCGCCCCCCAGGACTCAAGCCACGCCCAAATCACACATTTTTTTTCACCCACAAAAGCCCAGGTGGGGGGGAAAGAAAGACTTTTTGGACAGTTTGGAGGGGAGGATTCTGCCCCCCTCCTGACCACCCTCCACCCACCCAAAGAAACGATTCCAGACCGCAGGGCGCGCGTCTGGTATCCGCTCCTTGAGGGGGGGGCTAGGGCTGGGAATTGTTCAGGTGGGGTGGCTCAGCATCGTCACGCCAAGCCACAGTCTCCAGCACGACCACCACCACCAGTCTTTCATCACGCCAAGCCACAGCCACCAGCTCGGCCACCACCACCTGTCTTTCGACCTGCCAAGCCACAGCCACCAGCACGGCCGCCACCACCAGTCTTTCGACCTGCCAAGCCACAGCCTCCAGCTAGGCCACCTCCACCAGCTCCACGCCAAGCTCCACCACGCCAAGCGCCGCCAGTCGCAGCTCCACGACGCCAAGTGCCGCCAGTCGCAGCTCCACGACGCCCAGTGCCGCCAGTCGCAGCTCCACGACGCCCAGTGCCGCCAGTCGCAGCTCCACGACGCCCAGTGCCGCCAGTCGCAGCTCCACGACGCCAAGTGCCGCCAGTCGCAGCTCCACGACGCCAAGTGCCGCCAGTCGCAGCTCCATGACGCCCAGTGCCGCCAGTCGCAGCTCCACGCCAAAACCAAGACACACCATGCCAAGACCAAGTCCAAGACCCCCCATGCCAAGACACACCATGCCAAGACCAAGTCCAAGACCCCCCATGCCAAGACACACCATGCCAAGACCAAGTCCAAGACCCCCCATGCCAAGTCCAAGACCCCCCATGCCAAGTCCAAGACCCCCCATGCCAAGACCCATGCCAAGACCCATGCCAAGACCCATGCCAAGACCCATGCCAAGACCAACCATGCCAAGACCAAGTCCAAGACCAACCATGCCAAGACCAAGTCCAAGACCAACCATGCCAAGTCCAAGACCAAGTCCAAGACCAACCATACCAAGTCCAAGACCAACCATGCCAAGACCAAGTCCAAGACCAACCATGCCAAGACCAAGTCCAAGACCAACCATGGCCACGACAAGCTTCGCCACGCCAAGCTTCGCCGCCTGCTTCATCTGCTGCTTCTACTCCTGCCATGACGACGACGCCGCACCTGTCTTCTCGTCGGCCACGGATATGGCCGCTGCCTGGTCGTCCGCCACGCCAAGTGCGCCCACGTCATCGTCTGCCACGGATGTGGCCCTTCCCGGGTCGCCCACCTCGCCTATGGCGGCGGCGTTCCACTCGCCGCCGCCACTCGGTGGATTCGGGGCCACTTGGCCTGGCGACCCACCGCCATGTCCCCCTCCCGCCCCCCCATGACTCTTGTTCATTTTTTTGTGTTGGGACATCTGGGATCTGTCCGTAAGGGGGGGGCTCTGTCATGTCTGTGTTAATCATGTTTTTGTTTTGCTTGGGTTTTGGGCTCTTTTTTTAGTTCCTGGTTGCACTTCCTTGATTGGTTTGGTTTCCATGGTCACCCATTAGTTTTCACCTGTCTTGTCACACACCTGTTTCACATCCTCATGTCACGCACCTGTCTCACGTTTTCACTAATCATGTCACCAGTATTTAAGGCCATTGTTGCCAGGCAGTCGGCCTGGCGACATCACTCTGTTCACCCTCATGATCCATGCTGCTCTTCCTTTTGCCTCTCTTGTCATGTCAAGTAAGTTTTGTTATTGTTCATAGTTTTTTGCCTTTGTGCTAGTGTTTGGTTTTCATAGTCTAGTTTTGTACTTCCGCCATTGTGCGCGCCTTTTGTTTTCATAGTCAAGTTTTTTTCCCTCCGCTGTGAGCGCTTTTTGTTTATCCCCTTTTGAGCCTTTTTTGAGTTAATATATTAAACATGTCCTCACCTGCACGCCACGTTTGGTCCAATTCCTTTGCACCACGGGAGAACAAACCACGCCACAGACCAAGTCTTGACACCATGACGTCATTGCGTCTATTCCGACCACAAAACCGAAATAATAACCAACTAAAAAGTGCCAACAATACCCCATTTACATTTTGTGACCTGAGTATTAACCGAGTACTAGCAATATTGTTATTATAAGCACTAACGTAAGGGACTTATTTTCAGCGGCACATTGTCACAGAGAAGTAACATCCTAATGCTGCTGTATTGACATCATGAGTTGGTGAGCTGTTTTCTCGCCCCAGAGCTCGTAAAGGTTTTTTCTAGATTATTAATCATGCCTCTCACCCTGATAGTAAAATATTGTGGACATAGACTGAGAAGTTGGTCAACTTTGACAGCCAATTAAGACAGAAATGGCGAAAAAGACTCAAAGACGCTTTGCTCAACCCCCCCTTTTTTTCTTTGCGAGGATTATGAGTCATTCATCATCCAAACGGGAATACATCAACATCCGAATAGTCGGCATCCCAGTGAGAGCAGACATTGTACAGTGGATGATGATTAATTATGTTTCATGAAGTCTGCAGTGAGTAATAATCAATGATGTTGTCGAAGGTAAAAGCCAACGTTGTGATGCGTTTGTGAAACTAGTGCACCGCCGTATGATTAAAATGAGCAAAATACATGAATGTCACATGCTATTATGAATGTGCCTGTTACTACATTACATATATACAGTGTGTATATGAAACGTTGATGGAAGTGTTTGGATGTTTTTATGTGTTTCTTAGGTAAAATAGAGCGACTCCTATAGGCTCCATTGTAAGCAGACTTTTGCCTGCATTTATTTACTAGTTGGAGTGCATAAAAAAAATAAAAACATATGGATTGTGAATGATGGGTAAAATTTAAAAAAGTTAAGTTAAAGTTAAAGTACCAGTGATTGTCACACACACTAGGTGTGGTGAAGTTTGTCCTCTGCATTTGACCCATCCCCTTGTTCCTTTCGGGGTCGCGGGGGGCTGGAGCCTATCCCAGATGCACTCGGGTGGAAGGCATGGTACACGCTGGACAAATCGCCACCTCATCACAGGGCCAACACAGATAGACAACATTCACACTCACATTCCCACACAAGGTCTTTAGAGGGGTTATATTACAGACAGCTCATTTTTATTGCTTGAATAGACATTTCAGAATCAAAATAAGAATAACTTTATTGTCCCAGACCAAAATGTAGCTGCAAAACATTATAATAATAAAACATAACCTAAAATGTCACATAAAATATACAACAGTAGTTAAAGTTAAAGTCCCAACGATAGTCACACACACACACGGTGTGGTGAAATTATCCTCTGCATTTGACCCATCCCCTTGTTCCACCCCCTGGGAGGTGAGGGGAGCAGTGAGCAGCAGCGGTGGCCACGCATGGGAATCATTACTACAATCATTTAACCCCCAATTCCAACCCTTGATGTTGAGTGCCAAGCAGGGAGGCAATGGGTCCCATTTTTATAGTCTTTGGAATGACTCAGCCGGGGTTTTGAACTCACGACCTACCGATCTCAGGGCGGACGCTCTAACAACAAGGCCATCTGACTGCAGGTCCTAAGTCCGAACATTTTATACTGTAGATTCGAAAATGTCGTTAATAATATATTGTGCTCAATTTTGACACACTAACGTGGGTGAGTGAAACATATTATTTGTCACCAATGACTCATTTGACTCCATTGACTCAAATCTTTTCCCTTGATTTTTTTGACAGGACAATTTTATTCGCTATTTGCTGGAAGGCACTAGAAACCTCACTCCTGAACTTGCCCTGGAGAACAGCGACATAATCAGTCACATTATCGGCTGCAGTACCAGCATTCTTTATATCGCCATGAACAAATGTGACATCCTCACAAATCCCAACCCGACTGTAAGTTTTAGAGGAGTATTTTTAAATACATTTGGAAAGCTACTTTTATCACTATTCCTCTTCCAGTCCTTATTTGAGGACGTATTTGAGATTTTTCGGACCATTTCGGTGCTGCTGGGTTCGGCAACAACACAGAAAATTGTCATCAAGCACTCAACAGGCACCATCTACCAGAGCAGGTGCGTACTTACTTAGAAATCATCCTTGTGTGTGGTTGTAATTTCACTGTGTCACTCAGTCACACACCTGAGGACCTCGGCAAGATAATTCTGGGCTCAGTGGAAGATGGCGAGTTCATTGTAATGCCCCCATACTCTGTTCTTCAAAGTCATATTGGACAGTACCAAAGACTCATTGCTCAGGTGTGTTTCAGGTGTGCATTTGTATTTGTCACTTGCATGTTTTTCTATCCTAGCGCACTCAATGGTTCTTCTTCTTAGATGGCTACATTCTCAAGAAATCCCCATCCATCTGGTGATGACATCTCCGGAACAGTTTGCAGCCTTTTCTTGAATGATGGCATGTCTGATGTTGAGTTGGGCAATCTCACAGAGATGATAGAGGTACGATAGGCCTGTAATCACTGATAGCGAGACGTCATTTCAAAGTCTATGTGTCTTGTTTGACAAGTATGAATCGCGAGCATGGTACTCTTCTTTAGTATTTGCAAAGTTGGCAGAGATGGACTTTGACATGTCACAGGTACTCATGCACAATCACAACTTGTTTATAGTACGAACAGCCCGATACCACTTTGTGGAGGTCTTGCTCCTCCGGGTTCTTTGGACCACCAAACATCTTTACACCACTCCGGCTCAGGGTTACACCAATGTTTATTTTACAACAAACTTGTGTCGGATTCTGCAAAGTCTCTCTCTCAGGCTTTTCAGCCGTTGTCTTTTTCTTAAGTGAGCACAAGAATGGTTTCTCTTCAGTCTCTTTTATGCTTTTCAGCAAATGTCTTTCGTGTCTGGCAATCTCGCTCTCGCTCGCTCTCCTCTCATCTCGTCTCGTGCTCGTCCTCCACCAACAACAAACCCCCTCTCCTTCCCGACTGTTGGCTTTAACAGAGTGACAGGTGATCAGACAAACACTCCCAGCTGATCGCTGTCGCTTATCTCGAAGCCGGGCCTGGCCCACCCCGCTTCGCTGCATGTCTGCAGGCCACGCCCCACCACACAATTGTTCATGTATGATACTGTTACTGATACTGACATTGTCACTTGGACGTTCTGGGCACTGTGGATTCACTCATGGAGAAGGTATGTAACCCACAGTGCCCAGAACACACAGAAATGATCCGTAGAAGGTGGTGTTTTTTAACCTTTTTTGAGCCAAGGCACATTTTTTTCATCGAAAAACTCAAGAAGGCACACCACCAGCAGAAATCATTAAAAAATGTAACTCAATATGGACAGTAAAAAGTCATCGTCGCAATTGTTTAATATGAATTTAAACCATAACCAACCAAGCATCACTATACTTGTCTCAAAGTACTGTCATGACCTGTCACATCACACCGTGACTTGTTTTGAGTTTTTTATTGTTTTCCTGTGTGCAGTGTCTTGTAATCCTATTTTAGTGGCTTTTCCTGTTGTGTTGGTATTTTCCTGTTCCAGTTTCATGTCTTCCTTTGAGCGCTATTCCCCGCACCTGCTTTGTTTTAGCAATCAAGATTATTTCAGTTGTTGCTATCCTTCTTTGTGTGGACATTGTTGTCAAGTCATGTACGGATGTACTTTGTGGACGCCATCTCTGCTCCACACGCTGTAAGTATTTGCTGTCGTCCAGCATTCTGTTTTTCTTTACTTTGTAGCCAGTTCAGTTCTAGTTTCGTTCTGCATAGCCATCCCTAAGCTTCAATACCTTTTTTTAGGGTCACTCACTTTTTGTTTATTTTTGGTTTAAGCATTAGATACCGTTTTACCTGCACGCTGCCTACTGCTGTCGTCTTCATATTGTGATCATGACAAACTATGATCCCGACGTCTACAAAGCAATTAGCTACCTGCTGCCACCTACTGATATGGAAGAGAATAACATGGTTATTCTGCCGAGCTCTAGACAGCAGTGACACTCAACAATTATTTGCGGATTATAATTACTGGTTTGCAAAAAATATTTTTGTTCACTATTTTCACTTTCTAGCCTGCCATGAGCTTAGAACGTCATTCGACATTGATAAACAGGAAACGGAAAAGACATTAAAAAATATATCCACACCCTGAAATACACAGAAAATAACATGGAATTACTAATATTATAGACACAAATACTTTTGATAACATTACAGAAGTAAATTACAATTATACTGCATTTTATAAAGTGCATAAATACTAGATTGTAAGCATAATACCCCGCCAAACTTAAACTCTGTGCAACAGCGATTTCACAAATATAACAACAGCAGTTACACTACCTTTGTTTTCCAATTAAATTAACTTCTTGCCTGTACTTTGCCTCCCTTGCTTTGCATCCTTGAGTCCAAACCAAGTACACCAACAGAAGAACGTAAAAGGCTAGTTCTTTGTCCTATTTCGGACATTTCCTAAAAGTTGCATGAAAATCTGCCAATAACTTTTTAAGTTGCTTTGCTAACAAACTAGCAGACAGACAAACCAACCGCAGTGATTACATAACCTCCTGGAGGAGGTAATAAATAGGTAAAAATGTACAAGTAAAAAGGTGCCCTCAATATAACTCAAGTTATTCAACCTTTTTTGATTTGAACTTCAAACGCATCTAACTTTTTCATAGCAATTGTTGAATGTCATTTTTTAAAAGATTCAAAATACAATTCTGCATACGGTAATGCTTTTGCAAATTTTGTATCAAATTTGTCATTTCTCGACACACTTTGCACTCTGTTACTATTCTCTTCTTTGCAAGTAAAGTAACCCCGAACACTAGATATGTGAATCTTACAACAACTCACAATGCCATCCAATTACGATTCTTGGATTGACGGTTTAATTTAGAATCGATTGTCATTCAACGAGATTCTTGATTCAAACCAAATCTTGCATTTGGCATATTTGGTGTAGAAATTATCATAAAACCTTTTTTAAACAGGTTCCAGGAAAGCACAGATAAGGCCTAAATATTTAGAATTTTGTTATAATTGATAAAAAGAACAAATTGATTCTTGAAAATTATGAATCGATTTAGAATAGGAATAATTATAAGAATCGCATTTCAGACGTGAATCAATTTATTTGAGCACCCCTACCAAGCAAAGCTAACATGACAGCGACACTATAATTAGCATAGCTAGCTACTGTTCTACAGTGCGTCCTAGCTGCTGCTTCTCTGCTACGGTATTTCACGCCAGCGTCTGGCCAATCCCGATCCTGTACATCGGATGGGACTATCCCCAGTTAATACGTAATAATACGCAAGGTATTCCATGTAATCATTCTTCGCACCAGTTGTTAAAGACATGTTGCATAATAGAAATAACCAGAATGACTGCATATAAAACACAAGGGAAACAAATACACACGCTAAGATGTGGTTCATTCTCGTGGGTTCTTGCATTTAATCATAGGATTGATTCCTTCATTATAACACATGTTCTGTGGTATATTTTTCCAGCATCCTGCTAACCTGCAAACTACTTGGTTTGTCTCCCCTCAGATTTTCATGCCTCGCCCAAATGCTCCCCCTCTAACGAACCACACTGTCAAACTTGAAGGAATTTCGAAGGCACTGACCACATTCAACGTCTCAGATCCCAATGTGACCATCTTAGTGAGAGTGGAGCCCAGTCAAAATGTGTCTTTGGTTCTTACGCTGTCTCAAGGTTCACCTCCTAATTCCAGCTATTTTGCCAAAACAACAATCCTGAGCTCAAGAGGTAACAGTTAGTATGATTATTGCACATAACACCTTACTACTACCTTAGCCGCATAAAAAAACAATCGGTCTTTTTCATCTTTCATTACAAAGCAAGATTCAATATAAGAACATTTCAATTATGTTCAAAATAGTTTTTTTACAATGTTCGACCAGTCTTTTTAAGTAATGCATTATATTTTTTTAAAAATTAATATGTAACAGAAAATGAAATCAAAGTATCATTAAATATCTCCAAACAAGGACTATAATTTTTGTTGGGTTTTTCTTTCCAATATTTTTCACTCTTATACTAAATTATCAGTACTGTGAATACATTAATCAATGTTGACACATTATAAACATGTATTTGCCATTTTTATCAAAGGTATACATGTTAATAGTTTCTGGAAACATGGGATAGATTGTTGTGGTATTGCGGTTCTCCAAATCAATGGTTCCCATAAGAAATCATTTGAATCTAATTAGTCCATTCCAAACACCCAAAACCATGAACAAAAACACTTTTTGGAGAGATTATAGTTTCACATCCAGAAAATAATGTGAAATAGATATCCATGACGAATTAAATAAACAAATCAACTTTTATCATCACTATTACATGTATGGAAGACCAGTGTTGGGTTGGTTACTGAAAACCAGCAACTATTTACAGTTACTAGTTACTTTATTTCAAAAGTAACTCAGTTACTAACTCAGTTACTTACACCAAAAAGTAATGCGTTACTGTGAAAAGTAACTATTTAGTTACTTTTTTTTTCTTCTTTTTTTTTAAAAGCTTCCATTAATGCCCTTTTAGCCTTCATTTCAGTACTGTTATTGTACTGGAGAATAATACAATCTGTTGATCAACTTGACATGCATTTGCAACACTGAACTCTGCTAAGCAATGTGCTCTACATACAACACACAAAGACAAAGATATGTTTCAAAGGGCCAATTTATTTCAGGCCAGAACAAATTGAAAAAACTATTATAAATAGCTGCAACATAACATACATAAGTAACAAACAGCATAATAACAACATAACTGTAAACCTGGCTTCACCTAAGGAAGGCACAGGTCACATACACAAAGCCTAACCAGGCAGATTTGAATTGTTGTTTTGGGCAGTAGACGGAATCTTTGATCCAAGACACAACTTACATTTAACTAAAATTGTCTTTTCTTTGTGCTCGACAAAAGAAAATTAGTGAGAATATCTCATACTTGCCAACCCTCCCGAATTTCAGTGCCTCTCCCCGGGACAACCATTCTCCCGAATTTCTTCCGATTTCCAGCCGGACTTAGGGCACGCCCCCTCCAGGTCCGTGTGGACCTGAGTGAGGACAGCCTGTCGTCACGTCCGCTTGGCCAACCAAAAAGTAACCACAGAACACTATACCGTATAGGGTTCTGTGGTTACTTTTTGGTTGGCCAACGGTTTGCGTTGAATTGCGCACCCCCCAAAAAGTGGGGCGTACATGAAACGAGGTACATGCACATATTGGGCTGTTGAAATCAGTGTTGCGAACTCCTCAGTAAGAAAATTAGCTATCGACTGTCCTACGAGTCTCTAGGTGACGTCATCGCCTCATCAAGAATAACATGGTAGATAGAAGAGATAACAAGTGAGTTAAAAATGTGATTAGAACTGCAAATGAACTTTTTTCTGTTGATTCTTAGTTGTTGTTTTGGGTTTTTTTCAACAATTTTGTTCTGCATTGCTAAATGTTACAGTATCCAATTTGATCAAAAGATTGGAGGGTTGTGACCAGAGGTGGGTAGTAACGCGCTACATTTACTCCGTTACATCTACTTGAGTAACTTTTGGGATAAATTGTACTTCTAAGAGTAGTTTTAATGCAACATACTTTTACTTTTACTTGAGTATATTTATAGAGAAGAAACGCTACTTTTACTCCGCTCCATTTATCTACATTCAGCTCGCTACTCGCTATTGATTTTTATCGATCTGTTAATGCAGGCTTTGTTTGTTTTGGTTTGTCAGACAGACCTTCAAAGTAGGATCTATCGCATGCCTGCGTTTCACCAATCAAATGCAGTCTCTGGTGACGTTTGACTCCGTTTCACCAATCAAACAGAGCCAGGCGGTCACATGATTAACAAGCTTAAGCTTACATGAACTCAACGTCAAATTTGAAGAAGCACATCGCGGTAAGTAACGTTAGTAGATATTTTGGCTGTCACAGTAGGCTGATGTAAGCTTCCCTGCTATGAATCACTGTCAAATGTACATCGTGTGGGGACATATTAACGCACTGCAGCCTCATAGACACACACACACACACACACACACACAGTCGCACACACACACGCATGCATAGAAACACCAATCAGTGTGTTCCCAGGTGCAGCCCACACCTATCAGTTTATGGTTTGCGTAAAGGCTAACTTTTTATTTTCCTTTGTAATCTCTGCCTACTGGTATGGTGGTGTTAAGTTATTGTGGGTCAATTTGCCTTAATTTTTTTTTTATGTTAATGTATTATTATTTAATATATATTGTTTTTTTTAGTTGCTTAAAAGATATTCCTGGCTCTGAATTTGCTCATTGCTATTTTTATGTTTTTGTGCATTATTTGTTGCCGTCATCATTAAACGAACAGGTTACTCATCAGTTACTCAGTACTTGAGTAGTACTTCATACTTTTTACTTTTACTCAAGTAAATATTTGGGTGACTACTCATTACTTTTACTTGAGTAATACATCTCTAAAGTAACAGTACTCTTACTTGAGTACAATTTCTGGCTACTCTACCCACATCTGGTTGTGACAATCTTGAACAAAACTAATCTTTTGACTGACTCATCACTATGAACGATGGGATTGGGATGTTGCAGTGACATAACAGTGAAGCTGAACCAATGGCAGCTTTTCATTTGCAGTCTGGGCAGCTTTTTTAAGGTGACTATAACCAATTTTAGTGTTTTTTAAAAAAACAGACTTTTTAAAAGTATACATTTTGTCAGACCCGGATAGCGTCATCGAAATGGTTTTCCTATGCAATACTACAGCGTGTTCTCCCAGTTCTTGCATTAATTCAAGTAAACACATTTATAAACAAATGAAGATAAATACTACACTCATTCATATTTTTGCTGATTTTTTGTGCAAAAGGAGGCTATCAGTGGATCATAACCCCAGAGATGTTACAGCAGATTCCTGGGACGTGGTACATTAGCAGCGAACTCTTCAACTCCACGTGGGAGCCTGGCCTGACACTGAGCATCACCTCTTTTATGACCAAGTGCATGTACTGGAGCATAGACCGTCAGATGTGGAGTACAGATGGATGTCAGGTGAGTTTCCAGCACACAAATCTACACCAAAACAACATATCCAGCAGACATCAAAGAGTCACGTTTAAATTCAGAATATGCCGCCACTGATCAGCATCGGCCGATTTTCGTGAAAAAGTATGTGATCACCATTGCCGATTAATACCTCCACAAATACCGTGTTACGTACGGCGGGGGAAGAAGACGACACAACGGCAGGAATCAGTTCAACAGGTTTATTGGACTTGATGATGTACTGGGGTGTGTAAGCTACTAAGAATGTATTGTGCAGGACGATGTGAAGAATTAACAATGTAAATGTTACCAGAGGGTGTTGTACGTGCGTGTTGGATGAATAGTCAAGTCCAGAGGGGCAAGGCAAGAAGGAAGTCCGTGGGCAAGCGAGAGGTCGGGGGCTGGAGAGAGGTGTCGAGGTCCGTGTCCGAGCGGGGGTCGAGGATCGAGGGAAGCAGTCCAAAGTCCGGAGGGAAGTCCAAGGGAACGAGGCGCACAGCTCGATCACTGGATACGGAAGGGATACTGCGGGGAACACAAAGGACATATATGACACGGGCAGAGGGAAAGCACAGAGAGCAGGTACGAGGAGGGAAGCCAGAGACGGGATGCTTACTACAAAGAGTGAACTATGTTCCGGCACTGGATCTTCGGGTCCGCTGGTCTTTGTCGTCTGCGCTCATCAGATCCAGGTGCGTTGATTGCCTGCAGGCGTGCAGGCGCGTGGCCGGGATGCGGGAAGAGCGAGCAGGGGCGTGTCCCGGGAGCTGCCGGCAGCGCTTGCTGCAGACGACATGAGGGATTGCGCATGCGCCGTGACATACCGACCCCCTCTGGCTGACACTGTATTTCTTTTTAGTCCCCCGGCTGACAAGGGGCTAGCAGCTGGAGCCACTCCCCTAAACTAATAATTATCACCTCCACTACTGCAAATTAACTGCATTTCTCAGTATCATTATCAAGTAATGTTATCATTGGAGGACAAAATGTGATATTTTACACAGGAGCAGGCACACTAATAGCTAAGCTAATAAATCTAATAGCTGGCTGGAAACAACACCAATAAATAAGTGCTTAATAAAGTTTAAGAAATGTAGACGGGACTGTGTTGCTGCAGAAATTGGGGCGGTATAGTTCGGTTGGTAGAGTGGCCGTGCCAGTAACTTGAGGGTTCCAGGTTCGATCCCCGCTTCCGCCATCCTAGTCACTGCCGTTGTTTCCTTGGGCAAGACACTTTACCCACCTGCTCCCAGTGCCACACTGGTTTAAATGTAACTTAGATATTGGGTTTCACTATGTAAAGCGCTTTGAGTCACTAGAGAAAAAGCACTATATAAATATAATTCACTTCACTTCATAAATTCAGGAGCTATTAACAGGAAATGAACAAGTATATTAATAAGAGTTTAGAAAGAGGATAGTATAAAAAACACTGTTGGTGTGTCAGCATTGTTGTCACTGTCAGTATAGCAAGTGGAGGGCGGATCGATCCATAAATTGGTGGTGTCGATACCTTATATGATTGATGCTATATTATGTAGATATTTTATTTTTTTATTTTTTTGTTGTTGTTTACAAACTCAGGAAATAATTATTTGATCACAGGAGGGCTTTGAGGACAAACACCAAATAAATTAAATGTGTAATAGATAGTAGTTTTTGTTTTTGTTATTTTGTACTATTGACTCTGTCTGGACTGGAGCCTGCAATGCCTCAGACTGGAAGACTCTGCAGAGACTGGTGAGGACGGCGGAAAAGATCATCAGGACTCCTCTTCCTCCTATCCAGGAAATCGCAAAAAGCCGCTGCCTGACAAGGGCTCAGACAATCTGTAGAGACTCCTACCACCCCCACAAGGACTGTTTTCACTGCTGGACTCTAGAAAGGTTCTGCAGCCTCTGTAACAGCTTCTTCCCTCAGGCCGTAAGACTCTTGAACGCATCAAAATAATTCTCTCCATTCCCCCCAAAAACAGATGAACTCGCTGGAATATAAAGACAATATAACATACATTCATAAACGTGGATACATATGCAAAAGTGCAATATATTTATCTGTACAGTAATCTATTTATATCTGCACCTTATTGCTCTATTATCCTGCACTACAACAAGCTAATGCAACAGAATTACGTTCTTATCTGTACTGTAAAGTTCAAATTTGAATGACAATAAAAGGAAGTCTAAGTCTAAGTCTAAGTTTTGCTCAAACAAGTATGAGAAAAATGAACAAGTTTAAATTGTGTTGATAATAGTTATTGGGTTGATATTGTTAAACTGTAAATAGCACTCACTATCTGATCGGTATCTGTCTTGGGATCGGCTGTTCAAACTAATGGATGATCGGTAACAGAATCGGCATGAAACCCTATTCGGAACATATACCATAATCTATATGATCTTTCTTGCTCTCCACTTATACCCACCATCCATGTTCTTTGTGAGTCAGCTAATATTTGCAAAATGTCAACATTTCACATGGCTGCTGTCATTTTCCTGTTTTGACCCGCAGGTTGGGGAGCAAAGCACTCCCGCACACACACATTGTCTCTGCAACCACCTCACGCTCTTTGGAAGTTCCTTCTTTGTAATGCCAAACTACGTGGACATAACACGCACGGCAGAGTTGTTTGGGACTGTGTCTCAAAACTTTGTGGTGCTGTCACTGCTTTGTGCTTTCTTCAGCCTCTACCTGCTCACTCTGGCGTGGGCTTGCTATGCTGACCGCAGGTCACTTTCCAGAGTGAGTCAAACGAAAACATTACTTTTATTTTATATCAACTCTCATAGTATGCCTGATTTACTGTATTTATCCTATTGTCTTGTGTTCTTCCAACACATTTGGATGTCAAATCAGAGAAAAATTACTCTGCTGGAGGATAACCATCCATGTGCACAGTACAACTATCTGATCAGTGTCCAAACTGGCCATCGTAAGAATGCAGGGACGACTGCTAATGTAAGTCTCTGCCTACTAGTATTTTTCTTTTTTAAATGGACATACGGCTCTATCCTACATGTGTAACTTTGTATATGTTTAAAATGAACACCTAAGTCCCTCACACTGTTGGTAGAACACATGAAGGACATATAACATCAGTAGAAGAGGGGCGGCTTAGCTTTATTTTCACCTTTTTGATGGTCGGGTCAGCACTTCGTTCTCTGTTTTTCCTCAAGTTCTGACTTAGTCTTTTTCCCTTAAGAGTGCTTCTGATTTTCGAGATCGCATTCGGCTTGAGCCTTCTAAATTTCAAATTACACTCCTCTCTCTTCTTCTGTCCAATTTTGCGCAAGTCATTTTGACTGGAGAGGTCCTTACTACCTTAGCCACAACCTGCAACGATGCACCTGGCAGAATCATTGCACTTAAAAAGTACAAGAAAATTAGTTTTTAGTGCAACCCGTCCAAGAACAGAGATACAATATACTTTATACAGGGGTAGACAGAACAGGAAGACTGATAGGTCGCCCTGCAAAGAGGTGGGAAGTAAAGGTAAAGTTTTTTTTCAGGTCTCAAACTGAAAAAAACCTTGAGCAACAATAAGCACATATTACGACACAAAAAAACTCGAGACTTGCGACGCAGCTGCAGTCATCCGGGCGCTGCTCCGTAGTCCATCATAGCGCGGGGGTGAAGCGACAAAGGCGTGAGACGGGGAGTGGAGTGTATATGTGCATATCTGTGCAGTAGCAGTCCATGGGTGTCTGTCCGTAAGCCTGGAAGTAGCTCTGCTCAGGATCAAAGGACAGAGTCAAGAAACAAGTGTCTTTGAAGAAGGGGGAAATACATTTCAGAGCGCCTTTCGTTGCAATGGTCTCACTGGGGCGTTTACAGCCTTGCTAAGGCCTGTGCAAAGGGAGTTGATTTGTAGATAGGGATTGGTATGGTTAGGGCGAGCAGACACATTCCTATTTTTTATCTGCTCTAGTTATCCGTGCTGGCTCTCAAATTGATCATAATTTCTCCTTGCTGAGCGGAAAGCTTCTCCGAGATGTTATCAGGTTTGAGATTTGTTTCTAAAAACGTCAAAGTCTGAGTGCCCACAGCTCTGCCCAACCCATCCATTATGATGGGCAGCCTAGGATCCTTAAACGGCAGCCATCATGTTAAGTTGAAGTTCAAGATAAAGCACCAATTATTGTCACACACACACTATGTGTGGTGAAATGTGTCCTCTGCATTTGACCAATCTTCTTGTTCACTCCCTGGGAGCTGGGGGAGCAGTGGGCGGCAGCGGTGGCCGCGCCCGGGAATCATTTTTGGTGATTTAACCCCCAATTCCAACCCTTGATACTGAGTGCTAAGCAGGGAGGTAATGGGTCCCATTTGTATAGTCTTTGGTATGACTCGGCCAGGGTTTGAACTCACAACCTACCGATCTCAGGGCGGACACTCTAACCACTAGGCCACTGAGTAGGCTTGTTCCGAATTTGTCGATAAACCAGAGCAACGCTCAATGTTATCACTGTTCCAAATAGATAGACGTCTTCGACGGAAATAATTGCCAGGCACACGACCCTCAAGTATCCAGCATCACCACGCTCCGTCAGGACAATGAGGGTCACCAGGATCTGAGCTTCTCGTTGAGAAGATCTTGTCAATTTCATTGAGAGACCAGTTTACAATGTCCATATTTCAGGTTTCCGACAACAGTGCAAAATAGAGGCTCTTATAACGTTAAGACAAGATTAAACAAAGAGCAAAAGCCTGAGAAATGAAGGAGAGGGAGTGTCTGCCTTTGTTGACAGCCGCAAAAAGAAGATGAGACATTCAGGATGAAGATGAGACTAAAACACGTACTAAGCAATATGAAATTGTCTTCTGTAGGTGACATCAGCAGGCTGATGCAGGCCCACCCACATTTTGGAGCTAATAGTGAGCGTTCCAAACTGTGCTAAAATGTTTTTTAGAAGACAAGCCTAAAATCACTACTGTGTCTATTTAGAGGGGAATTTTACCCGCAAACATTCTATAAAGTTCAGAACTAATAATAACCTTAATAATGCACTAAACCCATTTTCAGCATATTCAGTATATATTCAACAAATATGTGAAGTGCAAAAGACAGTCATTGAACACTGTAAATCAGGGGTGTCAAACTCATTTTAGCTCAGGGGCCACATGGAGGAAAATCATGGCATTAAACCAAAAAAATAAAGACAACTTCAGATTGTATTCTTTGTCTTACTTTCCCCAAAAATAGAACAAACACATTCTGAAAATATTACAATAAAAATATAGAAAAAAATACCAGCAGCGGTAAAGTTTAGATCCATGAAGGAAAGAAGAAAGTGCATGAATGTTTATAACTGAATACATTTACATATGCATAAAAATGTGTTTTCTTTTGTATTATTACTTTTTTTTAATGAATTAAGTAACGTTTATAACAACCTTTTTCCAAAACACAATATAGAATGCGAGATATAACAGGATAATGCAAACAATTATCATTTGTTTTCAAAACGGTTACAAAAAAGTGGGACCCCAAAAATTTACTGAGGGACCCCATTTTTATGACTTGATGGGGTCCCTGAAAATTCCTAGCGACAACACTGATGGAGTATTGGTGCGTGCAAAACAGCAGCAGGCGGCTGTGGCCTGCGGGCCGGTTCTAATACTAATCAAATATCATCCCAGGCCATAGAAATATCTATGGCCCGCGGGCCTTGACTTTGACATACAGGCAGTAATAGATTACAATACAATACTGCAATATAGTGTTCTGAATGAATTAACAGCAGGAAGAGTTGAAGCGTACTGACGTGTGACTGAAACTTCATTCAATCATCGTGTGCGGTGCATTGTGCCTTCCATCAGGTCACAGTGACATTGATTGGCTCAGAGGGACAAAGTGACACACACCATCTCAAAGATCCTGACAAGCCTGTATTTGAGAGGGGGGCTTTGGATATGTTCGTGCTGGCCACACCCTTCCCACTGGGTGACATACAAAACCTCAGGCTGCAGCATGACAACTCTGGAGGTCATCCATCATGGTAGGTATAGAGAGATGGATCACTTATCAGACATTGGGCCTGATCTACTAAAGAAAGTTGTGCATGTATTAAAATACGTGCAAACTTGATAGCACACACAAACTCGATCTACAAAGCTAAGTAGTGTGTCGCTTAAGTGTGCAAAATAGCGTACCTGGCTTCATGTTTATGTAGAATATATGTTGATTATTAAATCGCCCATATTACTGAGAGGAAGAGATGCAAATATAATCATTTAGTGCTCGCAATGTGGTTTATCAAGACTGAAACTGTTCTGCGGACAATGTTTTGCATCTTTATTTATTGTATTTATTTTGGTGTCTCCTGGAGTTGTTTTTTTTAGATATGGGATATACTAATAACATATTTCCTACACGAAGAAAGTTCCTGTTAATATTACACTATATTTGTGCGCTGCATGTTTCAAGATACAGCAAAATGCCAAAGGTAACATGATACATGAATGTGGAGCTAAATGATGTGTCTCCAGGGTGACTGCCGCTTACACGCAAAAACACAATTTTAAAATCAGGGTGGGCTGCACCATTTTTGCACTTGTTAGGAATTGTACAAGCAGTCACAGTAGATCACATGCAACACTCCCACTGATAGTTTATATTGTATAGCTTGCACACGCTCTTAAGCACAGGTTATTTGGATCTTAGTAAATCAAGCTCATTGTGTCATGCATTATTCATATATTATGCTTTAATGGGAAGTCTCTGCAAATCAATCATCAATCACTGATGAGCGGTGAAGAACAGCCCCAGACTTAAAGGATGAGTAGAGTTCTAGTTTCAGTACTGTAGAGTTTTAAACTTTTTCATTAACTATTTGAGTTGTTTTTCTAAGCCTGAATGTTAATACAATGTACACGTTTACTGATTTTTAAAAACAAGAACAGGCTGCACAATTTTTAATTCATTTAGGATTTTTTAAGTGGCGCTGAAGGTTCCAAACTGTCCCGTACTATCATCTTGTTGCTGAGCATGGTTGACTGCAGCAGCTAATGTCTCTTATTGGCAACATACAACTATTAGGTTGACAAATCGACAGCAAGCCGACCAAGACTTAAACACAATTGGGCGTTCCAACAGGACAATGGGCCCCATTCAGCAACCGTTCTTAAGAACAAATTGTGTTCTTAGGCCCACTTACGAAATGTTTAAGGAGATTTTTGTATTAATCAATGTTTTCTTAGCTGGGATTTGTTCGTAGGTAAGAACAAAATCTAAGAGTGCTCCAGAGCACTCTTAGGGTGGCTTATTTGTTCTTAAGTGTGACAAGTTCCCTTACTTCTATTGTCTAATGTTAAATTAATATCAAAGATAGATAGGTAGCTAGATAGATAGATAGATAGATAGATAGATAGATAGATAGATAGATAGATAGATAGATAGATAGATAGATAGATAGATAGATAGATAGATAGATAGATAGATAGATAGATAGACAGACATATAGCAAAATGAGCAATATATAGACATTTCAAAATACCGACACACACACCATTTCTTTTTAACGTCCTCAACTGTGCGGACCTCGCCACTTGACAACATGTTTACTGCATCGGTTATAGTGCCCCAGATTTATATGTGCCCTTAAACCCCGAGTTTGCACTGCTGAGGATCACTACATTGTTTTTCTCCACTTCCTGCAGTGGAACCTCCATTTCTGAACTAGACCAGTTTTTCTTTCACTTCGGGGCTACCTCAGCGGTCCTCTCTTTCTTGAACTTACGTTTTGACATTATATATTTCCCCCGCGGGATAATACGAACTTCTCTTCTGTAATCTATTTGTGTTTTCTCCGTGTGTTTGATGTTCGGCTTTTCCGCCGGAATTGTGCCCTTATATGGGGAATTAAGGGCGTTTACCTCTGCGAATTACGGAATTAAGGTGTTTACATATGCATATTGGGGAAATAAGGGCGTGTTTATATGCAAATTATGATAGACATGCATGCGCTAACCATTTGGCATTCAGCAACTTAAAAACAGCAGGTGGGAACAATCTGGCCGTTTAAGAACACGTCATGAATTTGAATGGACTCCTCGTAGGAAATCACTTAGGAAGACAGATAAGAGGAAAAGTTAGGAACTTATTGCTAAATGGGGCCCAATGATCCAAAACACAAATCAAAACTGGAATGACCTTGGGGGCGCTAGTGAGTAGGTGATGGAATTGGGAGACACAGCAGCCCAGATAGCAAAGCTACCACTTCAACCCTCAGCCTGCTAACTAACACTAATAGAACTATCTGGAGAAATTAGATGTTACTGATAGTGTAACTTTGAATGATTGGCACTTTGTTGTAATTTTGAACTCTTGTACATTCTTATTTATTTAATCAATTTATTATCTATTTAGAGTAAACTGTTTTCATTAGCAATCTGTTTCGAAAGGTCTAAAACGGAGTCTTACGAAATCTGAAGAAATCATGTAAAATTCAGGAATTCATGTCCAAATAATATATTCCAAACATGCAAAGTGTTACCATGAAACACATTTTATTGAAAACAATTATAGTTCTACATGCAGAAAACAATGCAAATACAGTGCACCCGGAAAGCACTTCCAGTGCCTCACTTTTTCCACATGTTTTCATGTTACAGCCTTATTTCAAAATGCCATCCGCCTCTCAGCTGCATTCGGGCGAAAGGCTAAGGACACCCTGGATAAGTTATTCCAAAATGGAATACATTTACTTTTGTCCTCAAAATGTGACAGACAATACCCCATAATGACAATTTCAAAAGTTTTTTGTTAAAAATGTAGCAAATTTTGCAATGTATATCCTGGATGAAAACCAATGCTTCGCATCCAACCTAATGGAGCTTGAGAGGAATGGACGAAACTGGCTTATGGTAGGTGTTGCAACATATTAAAAAATACTTTAAGGCAGGGGTCCCCAAACTAGCCGCCAGCGTCCAAAATCCGGCCCTTGGGAAGTCCCAAGTTTAAAAAAATAATAATAATAAATTTAATTATAATTTTTTTTCAATCTGTCCTTTGTAATCCATTTTCTACCGCTTGTTACTCTCGGTTATAGCCGCTCAGGCAAATCATATTGTCTAAATGCATTTTTTTCCATCGATAACGTGACATCATCGCTCTCGGAATATATACTGTATATATCAGTGGTTCTTAACCTTGTTGGAGGTACCGAACCCCACCAGTTTCATATGCGCATTCACCGAACCCTTCTTTAGTTAAAAATATATATATCTTTTTTTTTTTCAAATTCAAGAAAAAGTCGTATGTTTTTTTACTGGTGCACAAAATGAACCGTGCATGAACATCACCTTGTTCAAAGAACAAAACCAACACAGTGCATGAACTCACAACAAATTACACACGTTACACACATTACCATGAATTGATTAACGTGGACCCCGACTTAAACAAGTTGAAAAACTTATTCGGGTGTTACCATTTAGTGATCAATTGTACGGAATATGTACTGTACTGTGTAAACTGTACTGTGGATTCTCTTCCTTTGCAATCTGCTAGTAAAAGTTTCAATCAATCAAAAAACCTGCAAATCATATGGAAAATTAGAGGGAACATTGTTTGGGGGTATCCATAATACGCTGATAGGGAGAAGTTTTTATTTACACGATAAGTCGGATGTCTCTTTACCTCCGTGGCGGAGGCTCCGCCGAACCCCTGAGGCCGACTCACCGAACCCTTAGGGTTCGATCGAACCCAGGTTAAGAACCACTGGTATATATACAGCTCGGCCCCCGGCCAAATTTTTTAACCCAATGCGGCCCCCAAGTCAAACAGTTTGGGGACCGCTGCTTTAAGCTGTATTTGCTGTCAAAAGTGCATTAACAAAGTATTGGGCAAATGTTGTGAATACTTATGTACATGTGATTTTTGTTTTTGTTTTTTATTACTAATATATTTGTTAATTAAAAAAAACAAAAAACAGTCTTATTCCAAAAGGGAATAAGACTGTAAATGTAGAAAAAGTTAAGCACTGTGAATCAGAGGTGGGACCAAGTCATTGCTTTGCAAGTCACAAGTAGGTCTCAAGTCTTTGCCCTCAAGTCTCGAGTCAAGTCCCGAGTCAAGACAGGCAAGTCCCGAGTCAAGTCCAAAGTCAAGACTGGGAAGTCTCAAGTCAAGTCCCAAGTCCTGCATTTTGAATTTCGAGTCCTTTCACGTCCTTTTAACCACAGACTAATATATTTACACAGATTGTGTATGCTTTTAAAACGCTGTATTTATTTATTAAAACAAGTGCATTTGAAATTGCAGGGGGAAAAAGTGCTGACATTGCACTTCATAATAGCACTATTATCCAGTAATTTTAAACATTTAACTCATTCTTTTACAGAATAAACACATTTGAAAAAACAAGTGCAACTATACTTACTTGCACAAAAGTGTTAACATTGTATTTCCATGGCATATTGCATTGTAACTAGTTCCACAGCAGTTTCTATCCTGTTCTTACCTTATCTCATTGATCTCATCTCGTACTGTCTGTGTGTTTATGTGTGCGTACATATGAAAAACATAACAAATACATGAACATAACAATGAACAGAGTTGTACTTTTTAGATGTCAGGGCCCTATGCAATATGTACACATATTCTTAATATAGTATACATTTTAACGTTACGTTACTGTGTGTGATACATTGACTAACGTAACGTTTTGTCTAGGTACCTCATGCAACCCTGCTTAAAAAAATCACTTGGCAAAAAGTATGAATAAGGTAGCGAACTGCAGTGGACGCAACAGATTGCCGTGTTTGCAATGACGTTATAACCATAGACATCTTATAAGTAGAAGCAGCATTGGTTGCTGTGACGCGAGCAATTTGGCCGCCATCTTGAAGTAGTGACAGTTGACAGGTAGAAAATAAAGATGGTGTTCAGCGTTTTCCTACTCAAATGAGCGGACTGTTGAAAATAGGAATCGGGGGATTACTTTTCACAAGTAAGATTTAACATTAATGTACTATTGGTTGTATTTTATGAAAATAATATTACCACAGAGTTGAGAAGGAGCAAAGATCTTCAATATTTGTATGTGAAAATCACAAAGAAATCTTCTGGGGGAGGATGACTGCCCTACAGGGGTTTGGTTTACAAACTTTCAGCCCCACCTAAAACAAAATTCACCAGCCGCCACTGATTATGATGCATTCTCATTTTAGACAAAATATAAGACAATACTTTCTTAACAGTATAATTGTAACCAGGAATAAGTCTTCAAGTAACAATATTCAAATACTAACATTGTTGGGTAAGACAGAATTTGGTTTTATTCTGAATCCAGTGAAACAGATTGGTGGTTTTAGCTGATAAAGACTTTCAGGTGTTTATATATGTTTATGTTGAAGTATTTGGCAGACGCTTTTATCCAAAGCGACATACATAAAAAATACATATAAAACAATGACTGTAAACATGATCATTTAAGGGAAGAATGTAATACAAAATATCAATACAAAGTGCCAAGACAGACTCTCTGCTGCTGCAGCAACAGAGATACAGTCTATAAGAGATATATATATATATATATATATATATATATATATATATATATATATATATATATATATATATATATATATATATATATATATATATATATATATATATATATATATATATAATGTATTCATACATTGTTTATGTAGGATATACGCATGTATACATAACCTAATCATATTGTTTCTTCAATGTAAAAATAGCTGACCGTTTTTTTCCCCTTTCTCTGGGATTATATTCCCAGTTTTGATCTCGGACGTCTGGTCACTTATAGCGTATAAGAATATTATATTACTGTTAAGCAAACTATGAATAATAAAACACGCCAAAACATGTTTCCTTTATCATAGCTACACGTATGACAAAAAAGCTCGTGAAAATCAGTGGTATTCAGTGAGGTAAGATGAATTAAATGCGCTGACAGTTCATTGCTCCTGCCAAATGAATTGCGCTGAGTGGAGCGGATCACCACTCCAAGATGGTGGCCCCGCGTCTCGTCTGCGCCTGTAGGCAGTAGCGCTCGATGCTGCGTACCCTTATAAGATGTCTAAGGTTATAACGTTAGCAGTGAGTTTACAGCCTCACTGATTTAACTACACAGCAAATAAAAGTTACGTTACTTAGCCAATAAACGTTAGCTTACATTCAAAACTTACCGTTCTGTGTGCAACTTCAAATGTCGAACGAAGTTGGAAGTTGTTGCGTCTCCCTCTGTAATATTCGAACTGCGTGATTTGCATACGGCAATTCGTTTTTTGTTGACCAAGTCGTAGTTTTAATACCCGAACGAAATTAACTTTGGCATAATTGTTTCTCACTGCCGCATTGTTTGACAACTCTTGTTCGGTGGTTGTCCTGCAATTTGATTGGATGAATGCTGTGTGATGAAAACAACGTAGATCTAATTTGTGTCACGACCAGAACAGGACTCTGAACACAGATGCAGGATTTTAAGACAATATATATATTTGGACAAGGGAAAGGGTCAAAAAGGGAAGAAACTTAACAGGCTACCAAAAGCCGAGCTTACCTAATCTCTAAACTAACAAAATCTCAATGAACTCAAAACGCTCCAGCTGCGGAGGGAAAAAGGTTGCAAAGAGAACAATATGCAAAAACAACAAAAGGCGCTCCAAGGGAGGCAATTCTAAACAACTAATCTTACCTGACAAAAAGGGTACAAAGAACGTGGCAATGACTGTGAACATGGACCGCTGGAGGTTCGCACAAAACATACGATAACACTCTGGCACAGGACAGAAGGAAGACGAGCCATTTATACACATGAGGGTGGATGACACAGGTGGACACAATCCGGCAATCAGGAGAGACAGACCAGTGAAACAGGAGGAAGGGCAAGTGACCTGAAACGAGAGGGAGAGTTAACCTTTCAAAATAAAACAGGAAATGACAAGACAACATGAAACCAGACAAAACCCAGACAAGACTTCACCCAGGTGTGACAATTTGATTGGCTGTTGTACTGAGAGCACACCAGCTGACAGGAACAACACGCTGATAGACACAGACGAAGAAAATGAAAAATACGGAGCGGCGCACTCCCAAATAACTTTTTAATCCTTGGGTTTTGGGGAAAGTAGCAAGTCATGTCAAGTCAAAAGGCTCAAGTCCAAGTGAAGTCACAAGTCATTGATGTTAAAGTCTAAGTCGAGTTGCAAGTCTCTTTACATTTTGTCAAGTCGAGTCCAAAGTCATCAAATTCATGACTCAAGTCTGACTCGAGTCCAAGTCATGTGACTCGAGTCCACA
The DNA here is from genome assembly GCF_033978785.1 of Entelurus aequoreus. Classification (NCBI taxonomy): domain Eukaryota; kingdom Metazoa; phylum Chordata; class Actinopteri; order Syngnathiformes; family Syngnathidae; genus Entelurus; species Entelurus aequoreus. The sequence goes on from NC_084732.1 coordinate 65,455,300, forward strand.
CCTCTGCTGTGAATACTTTTCAGGTGCACTGTACATACAAAAATAGATAAATTAACAATTAAAAGGGAACCGCGCTTTTGGGGGGAATTCCTCGTCTCATCCACAATCCTTATGTGGGACAGCGTGCACGTGGTTTTTCAGCTGAAAAACATAGCACAACATATATACACAGTGATTAAATGTATTTAACTATTTTTATGTTAAGGTATGTAAACAAGGTGACCATACAGGATCTTCAAACTCGACATGTTTGGTACTTCCTTTGCGACTGTTGGGTAAGCAGTGACCGAGGAGAGGGCATGACTAAGAAAACATTCAACACTGCAAAGAACTACGAGATTGCCTGCTTCAGGTAAGGTCTTGATGTAAACAAACACTCATAGCTCTGTGTCATAATATACACTATATCTCGCCTTTTTTTTTCTGTCAGGAATATTTTCCAGAACCGAACATCAACCGGTTTTAGAGATGAACATATTTGGGTGTCCATAGTGGATCCTCCCTCCCAGAGTCCGTTCACTCGGGTCCAGAGGGTTTCTTGTTGCATGAGCCTGCTCCTCTGCACAATGGCCATAAATATTGCATTTTGGAACATTCCCGAGAATGAGGACTCACCAGTCGTCTTCTCCATTGGTGAATTTTTTTCTTTTTATTTATGACCGTGGCGGTTTCATTCAGCACAGTTTAAAAAGGATTTGTTGAAGACTATTTAAACTGAGGTGAAAAAAAACAAGACTGAGGGGTTGAGGCCAATGCTCGGTCTCAATTCAACTTGAGCAATTTACATAAACATAATTATTCAAAATAACCCCCAGGAAAGTTGCAGTAATATGGTATTGTATAAGGAAATGTGAGGCAGGGGCCGCAGTTGAAATGACCCTATATGAGCGTGCCATTAATTGCCTGTTGGTGTGCATGAATGGGAGTATGAATAGTGATGAATGACTGCTGAGAACTCACCTCTCACCCTAAGAAGCTGTTTACAGTACATCATTTTGAAATTGTAATAACTTGAAAAAAAAGTTCAGTGCAGAAACAACTCAAATTTGCAAGCCAGATACAGTGAGACCTGCATACTTTAGCCCAGTGTCTTTCAACCACTGTGCCGCGGCACACTAGTGTGCCGTGAGATACAGTCTGGTGTGCCATGGGAGATTATGTAATTTCACCTATTTGGGTTAAAAATATTTTTTGCAAACCAGTAATTATAATCCGCAAATAATGTGCCGTTGTTGAGTGTCGGTGCTCTCTAAAGATCGGCAGAATAACCCTGTTATTCTCCTCAATATCAGTAGGTGTAAGTAGGTAGCTAATTGCTTTGTAGATGTTGGGAACATGGTTTGTCGTGATCACAATATGCAGACAACAGCGGGAGGCAGTGTGCAGGTAAAAAGGTATCTAATGCTTGAACCAAAAGTAAACAAAAGGTGAGTGCCGCTAAGAAAAGGCATTGAAGCTTAGGGATGGCTATGCAAAACGAAACTAAAACTGAACTGGCGACAAAGTAAACAAAAACAGAATGCTGGACAACAGCAAAGACTTACAGCGTGTGGAGCAGTACATCCGTACATGACATGACAATCAACAATGTCCACACAAAAAAAGATAGGAACAACTGAAATATTCTTGATTGCTAAAACAAAGCAGGTGCGGGGAATCGCGCTCAAAGGAAGACGTGAAACTGCAACAGGAAAATACCAAAAAACAGGAAAAGCCACCAAAATAGGAGCGCAAAGCAAGAACTAAAACACTATGCACAGGAGCACAACCAAAAAACTCAAAATAAGTCATGGCGTGATGTGACAGGTCGTGACAGTACACCTACTTTGAGACAAGAGCTATAGTGATGCATGCTTGGTTATGGTTTAAAGTCATACCCAACAATTGCGACAACGACTTTTTATTGTCTACTGAGTTTCATTTCTTAATGATCTTTGCTGGTGTTGTTCCTCCGGATTTTTTCAATGAAAAATGTTTTGCCATGGCTCAGAAAAGGTTAAAAAACACTGCTTTAGCCCACGCTTATAAACACAACATTTCGTTTTTTGCGCCCATTTTCATAAACTGAACTTAAAGACCTAAAGCGTTTTGTATATACACAAAAGCCATATTTGTCTTAAAGGTTGTTTTTAAAACTGTAAAAAAAAGTTATTGTATTCGTGAGCACTTAACCAAGTCAAAACATCTACCTCACAGATGCTGATTCGACCGCATGATTATTGCTTAGGCGTGCAATAGTTTGGCTACTATAAAAGTACACTGTAAATATGCAGGTTTATCACACAGCAAAATGCCACAAGTGTTGAAGGCATGGGACTAACAAACCTAGCTTGTAAAACAGACGACTACTGTTCGGTTATTATGACTAATTGACATTATAGTACTCAGAGAGTCCGGCGTTTAAGGTGTACACAAGTGTCAGAACCTGAATCAGGGTCTTAGATAGGAACTTGTAGCTGCTCCTGTGCCTGTAGCAGTGATCAGATCTTTGTCTACTATGACAGAGCAGGTGATTTCAATTGAATGAAGAACTTAACCGAAGAAACAATAAGGGCCTGATCGACTAAAGGTTTGCGTGTACTAAAACTCATGCAAACTTGGTAGCGCACGCAAAGCAAATCTACTAAGGTCATGAGAAGAGGATCGAGTCTCTTAAGTGAGCAAAATAAGGAGGGCAATCCATTTAGATTGTCTGTCTTCATTAGGGATGGGAATTGATAAGATTTTTCCGGTTCCGATTCCACTTTCGATTCTGCTCAACGATTCGGTTCTTTATCTCTTTTTTCCCGATTCTTATTTGGAAAAAAAGTTAACAAAAACATGGATTGGCATCAATTTTGATTCGTTTAGAGCTAACATGACCTTACAAAGCAAACAGTGAGGTCTTAAGAGGCACATAGCATAGAAAATAAAACATATACATAAATCATACAAAAAAGTAACATTTTGTAACGTTTTAAAACTTAAAATATACTGTGCAATGTACAGTGCAAAGGTTTGTTTATATTTACAAGGTGAAAAAATGACATAGGCTCATACCATGCAACACATGATAATGCATTTCAAGCCTTCTTTTGATATAATGTTGATAATTATTGCTTACAGTTTATGAAAACCTTGAATTGGAAATCCCAGAAAATGTGGGGTTTTCAAAAACTTTAAATCATGATCATCAAAATGATAAGAAAGGCTTGACTTATCTCACTTAGCACGTAATGACTTTATATCACATATTAGTTTCATATTTGAAGTTGAGTCGCTGACATGAATGAACTTTTACACGGTATTTTAGTTTTTTGAGTTCCACCTTCCATGCTCATCTGAACGAGAAGGCATTAATTTCAATTTAACAGGTAATAACGCTAACATTATAGGCAGTATAAATACCTGTAGTATTTACGTCAGATGACTGCTGCTGCCTGGGATGAGATCGGTGCGGTTCAAAAACGCGACATTCAGTCATAGTTATTGCATGCTGTATTTTCAAATCTTTCAGCATATTGCTTGTATATCCTGCTCTTGATGAAATAACAACCTTGGAATTATTACAAGCAGCGCTATTGCACTCTTTTCTTGTAAAATGGCGGAAAACTTCAGAGCACTTCTTCCGCCCAGGCGCCGTTTTCTGATGTCTGATGTGACTACGCATGTTGCGTGATGACACCGTTAAGGGAATCGTTTGAAAAAAGGGCAAGCAGTTCCAAGGAATCGATACACTGGGAACCGGTTCTTATTCAGAACCTGTTTTCGATTCCCATCCATATTTTTCACGAATATGCAGGATATATGCTTAACATCAGAATGCCCACAATATTTATCAATACTAAAACTGTTCTGCCAGCGCTATTTTGTGTCTTTATCTAGTACATCTGAAATGTATGTGCAAACTGACGGCTGTGAAAAAGAGGATAGCATTGCAAAAATAGCTGGATGGAGAATCCTTTGTCCTACGTACGTGTGTGTCAACATATTTGGACTGCCGTGTACGACAGAGTGCTCCAGTTTCTGCCAATATTCACTTTGCACAGCCTTCGAAGAGGAGTAGACCAGTATCTAGTGTAACTGCAAATGTATGTTACACTAGATACTGAATGTCGACATCGGTCATTTCGAGGCTTGTCAACATAAACAGCTTCCACATTTTATTTAGAGTAGAGTATTATAAATAAATACATTATTGGATAGCACTTAGTGTGTGGGCGTATAGGGCAAGCACATATGCAAGTTCTAGTGTCTTCTAGCGTTTTCTGATATCAAAAAAGCAAATAAACTACACTATATGGGATGGACAACTTTCAATTCCTATTCAAGCCTTGTTCCATATTTGAGGTATATTAATTCTGGAATATAAGAAGAGATTCTGAGTGTACTATACATTAGCAAAGTCAGATTTGATGCATTACAGACTTATTATAATGTGATGCAGATTTAGGGCCTACATTGGTGCCTCCAGAATTTTTCCATAGGGGTGGCCACTTTGAATCTTGGGGTGTCACACCAAAACTATAAGCCACGATTTCAGAATTTTATTCTACTGTTGTTGTAAACCGGCCTGTAGAAAACTATCAGAAAGACTTGAGGGAACGCCTAATGATATACTTCAGTTTATTGTGTAGTCTTGTTTTACTAAAGAATATTTTGACCTATTTACTTGCAGGTAGTCTTCTTTGTCTTCTATCTGAACTTATTTTGATATTGTTGACCGGTAGCACGTGCTGAGCTGTTGCTGGCAAGCGTAGGGCATGTTTCTTCGAAAAAGGCAAAATGCCGCCCAGAACGCTATGACATCGGACCGTAGCTGGCCCATCACTTCGAGTCTAACTTATTTAATGAGTCGGACGTGACGTCATGTGAATACAACTTGATATAGACGGTAGATGGTAAAAACGACTAAACAAGAGGCAACATTGTTTGGTACCTAAGTCGTTCTGATGTTAGTTTTCCTGATGTAACAAACCAAAAGAATATGTTAAATATACTTCTAAATATACTCCAGCTCATAAACTCACATTAAAACATGCTTTTATTTCCTAAAAGTAAAATATATAATAATAATTTTGAGGCAATTTTACTGCTGGTTTTGATGCACTCCACCGCTATATCCATGCAGTGTTTAGTGACCAGCGGCTCTCTAACACGCTCCCGCCAGCGAAATATACGTCAGAAAATGCACAACGGCCAAAAATAAACGCATTACCCTCATTTTGCCATAATCCTCATCCTTTGGACCAACAATATTGGAGAAATTATGACTTTTGTGTGAAGTATGTCAACTGTGGCGTCTGCCTACAATGTATTGTGTGACGAGACAGCGGATCTCAGGCTGCGCTGGCTGGCTGGCTGCGAAGGCTGGTCGCTCGTCACGGGCAGGTGTGTTGATTGCCGATCGACAGCAGCTGCGCAGAGGCGCACCCGTAGCAGAGAGGGAACGCCCGTGGGCGTGGTTCGCGGTGTGCTTGTCAGGGCGAACAGCAGGAGGAGAAGCAGCAGGAGTGTGACCAATAACAGCCCCCCTTATAAAAGACTCCCGGCGAGCTTTGGGTTGCCTCAGGGTGAGCTCGGTAAAAATCTTCAATAAGGGAGGGGTCTGCGATGTAAGACAACGGTACCCAGGACCTAACCCCAGGTCCATAGCCATCCCAGTCAACAAGGTAGATCCACCCTCTTCCTTGTCGTCAGAACCTGTGGATCTCTTTAACGGTCAAAACTTGGTCCCCATCCTCAAGGACCCTAGGAGAAGGAGGACAGGGAGCTGCTAGCTACTGGCTTGATCTGGGAGACGTGAAAGACAGGGTGAGATCTCATCGAATGTGGAAGGCCCAAGTGTACTGCGGAAGGGTTAATCTTGGATTTGACTGTATAAGGCAGACCTGGGCATTCGGCGGCCCGCGGGCCACATCCGGCCCTTTGTGCATCCCTGTCCGGCCCGCGTGAGGCCAAATATAAAGTACAAAATACATTTTAAAAAGTATCTATGTCGAGTGTGCAATACAACGGTGCTGCTTTTGTTTTGAAAAGCGTTATTTGTATTACTTCCGTGTGGACGTATGCTCGTGCGCGATTGTGAGTGAATGTGAACAGCGGCAATCACAAATTACAAAATACAATTTAAAAAAACATCTATGTCGTGCGTGCAATACAACTGTGCTGCTTTTATTTTGAAAAGTGTTATTTATGGGCGTATGTCCGTGTGTAACCTGTGAGTGAAGGTGCACGGCGACAAGTGATGCCCGGTTATCCCCGAGACGCTAAAAAGAGAAAAGTTGATGACGAATGGCGTGTTTTCAACAAGACATGGATTGCCAAGTATTTCTTCACAGAAATTAAAGGTAAAGCCGTGTGCTTAATTTGTGGTACACACGTTGCTGTGTTTAAAGAATATAGTGTAACGACCTGCTGAAGTTGATGTGTTCTTGAATGAGTGATATTCAGAATTCCCATTGTTGTGAACGTAGCACGCCTGTAAGGTGATTGGCAAAGAAGGAGGAAGCGTTGTTGTTGCGGAAATGAGGAGTGAGGATAGACGTGCGTGTGGAAAGAACGAGATAAGTTGAGCTGTGTTAGTATAGGTTGCTCAATAAAAGTTTAAAAAGAGCGTCAGACTTGGTGTGCACTTCTTCTGGACGCTACATTTGGTGTCAGAAGTAAAACTTTGTGCATACTGCCGCTGCTTGTGTGAGCATACTGCGCTGCTTGTGTGCTCAGCCTGCTACGTCATCGGGAGGTACGTGCCACGATGTTTCCTGGCGACTTCGTCAAGATTGAACGGGAGGGGAAGGACATTGAGTGGGGACTTAAGGTGCCGGCAGTGACTGCAGATGTCTGTGTGAATCCCGGACGTGAGGAGCTCGCCGCAAAGAGAGAGAGAGAGAGAGAGGGAGGAAGGAGAGAGGCAGCGTCACAGGTGCAGCGCACGCTGCTTGGCATGGGGGAATTCCGCACTCAATGGAGACTCCCAGGTTTGATGGCAAGGCGAACTGGGAGGCATTTCATCGAACTTCTGACACCAATTGTAGCGTCCAGAAGAAGTGCACACCAAGTCTGACGCTCTTTTTAAACTTTTATTGAGCAACCTATACTAACACAGCTCAACTTATCTCGTTCTTTCCACACACACGTCTATCCTCACTCCTCATTTCCGCAACAACAACGCTTCCTCCTTCTTCGCCAATCACATTACAGGCGTGCTACGTTCACAACAAAGAGAATGCAGGATAAAGTGATAGAAATTTAAATTTTTGCATTGTATTATACATCAGGAAGTGTTGTGTAAGAAAGTGTTAGAAATAAAACTATCAAAAGCAATCTCCTTTTGTACAAAATTAAGTTAGGTTAAATGAAATTATTATTATTATTATTACCGTATTTTCCGCACCATAAGCCGCACCTAAAAACCACAATTTTTCTCAAAAGCTGACAGTGCGGCTAATAACCCGGTGCGCCTTATATATGGATTAATATTAATATTTATTTTCATAAAGTTTAGGTCTCGCAACTACGGTAAACAGCCGCCATCTTTTTTTCCCGTAAAAGAGGAAGCGCTTCTTCTTCTACGGTAAGCAACCGCCCCCATAGAAGAGGAAGCGCTTCTTCTTCTACTGTAAGCAACCGCCAAGGTGAGCACCCGCCCCCGTAGAAGAAGAAGCGCGCGGATATTACGTTTCATTTCATTTGTGTGTTTCTGTAAAGACCACAAAATGTCTCCTACTAAGAGACACGCGTACAAGGTTCCACTGACTTTTCATATTCATGTGAACCGCACTGTGGATACAACGGGAACACGTACGGTGAATATTCGCACCACAGGGAATGAGATGTCGTCCTACTGTGGTTCTAGCTTGCCATGCTAACGGCCAGAAACTTCCACCCACGGTGATATTCAAAAGGAAGACCTTGCCAAAAGAGAACTTTCCAGCCGGCGTCATCATAAAAGCTAACTCGAAGGGATGGATGGATGAAGAAAAGATGAGCGAAGGGACCGGGTGACTTTTTTCACGCAGCTCCGTCCCTGTTGATCTATGACTGCATGCGCGTCCACATCATAGATGGTGTCAAAAAACAAGTGAAGCACACCGAAGAAGAATAATTCGAGGGATTTGTGGATGAGTAATAACTTCAGAAAGTGAGCTTTAAATGTTTATTTTGTGTGTTGTGTGACACTAACGTTCGAGCAACGTTGAGTTATTGATGTTGCCATTGCTCTGCACTATTTTGAGTGTTACTATTTTTGTGATTGCACATTTGCACATTACATTTTGGGAGTGAACAGAGTTGTTAGAACGCTGGTTTGTGATATATTATTAAAGTTTGACTGACCTATCTGACTGTTTTTTTGACATTCCCTTTAGCGTAGCATAGGTGCGGCTAATAACACGGGGCGGCTAATAGGTAAACAAAGTTTGGAAATATGCCATTCATTGAAGGTGCGGCTTACAACACGGGGCGGCTTATGGTGCGGAAAATACGGTATTTATCTTACGGTATATTAAAAATAATTTGAGCAAAATTTAATTGAAATATTGTCGGTGTGGCCCTCCAGCAGTGCTCAGGTTGCTCATGCGGCCCCCGGTAAAAATTAATTGCCCACCGCTGGGAAAAGGTCCGTGGTGCTAGCTTCTGGGAGGAGATCGGGAGGTGGAGGTCCTTGGCCCGAAGCAGCACCTGCTGTCCGGGCTGGTAGTCAGGAGCCGGGATGTGCCGCTAGTTGCTGTTGCGATGCATCCTTTCAGATGCATCCAGTAGGGCAGAGCAGGTGGCCCTCCAAACTCTGCGGCATCGTCCCATGTGGGTTCTGGTAGACGCAACTGTCACCTGATCTCCTGGGAGGGAAACAAAGGAGGTTCAAACCCTAGCCAGCATTCAAACGGAGACATACTGGTAGCTGCGCAGGTCATGGAGTTAAAAGAGTATTCCACCCATGGAATTAATCTACTCCAGGAGTTGGACTGTTGGGCAGCCATACAGCGCAGCATAGTCTCCACCCCATGGTTGGTCCTCTCCGCTTGACCGTGGTTTGGGAGTGGTAGCCGGAAGTCAGGCTGACCGTGGCCCCAATCCCCGTGCAGAAATCTTGCCAGACCCGAGAAATGAATTGGGGGCCACAATCAGACACAATGTCGGTGGGATCCCGTGGATCCTGACCACATGTTGGACCAGCAGGTCCGTGGTCTCAGCCAAGGATGGGAGTTTGGGCAAGGGTATGAAGTGGGCAGCCTTGGAAAACCTGTCGACGATGGTGAGGATTGTGGTATTACCTTTTGAGAGGGGCAGTCCCGTGATGAAGTCCAGGGCGACGTGGCACCAGGGTCGACTAGGAATGGGAAGAGGTTGTAAGAGGCCAGCAGGAGGGCTGTGGCTAGCCTTGTTCCGGACGCAGACACTACAGGCGGCGACAAACTTGAAGGTAACCGCCTCCATGGAAGGCCACCAGAAAAGGCGTCGAATAAATCCTAGCGACCTATGGACTCTGGGATGGCAGGTCAACAGGTTTGAGTGTGCCCAGTCAAGTACCTTGGCCCTTAAGCTCTGCGGAACAAACAGTCGGTTAGGGAGTGCGCCTTCGGGACCAGGATCGGAACGTAGAGCCATCTTGACTAGGCCCTCGATCTCCCAAGTTACCATCCCAATGATGCAGTTCTGAGGGAGGATGGTCTTTGCAGTCGGTTTAGCGGTGGGTTCTTCAAAGAATATCCGAGAAAGAGCGTCCGCCCTGCCATTACGTGAACCGGGTCTGTAGGTGAGAGTATAGTTGAATCTACAAAAAATTGTGCCCAGCGTGCTTGCCTGTCGTTTAGTCTTAGTGGAGCGAATGTGGATGACGTTGTGGTGGTCAGTTAGGACCAGAAAAGGATGCTTGGCCCCCTCCAGCCAGTGTCCCCATTCCACCAGCGCCTCGTGGACGGCCAACAGCTCCTTGTTCCCAGCGTCGTAGTTCCTCTCGGCTGATGAGAGGCGTCTAGAGAAGAAGGCACATGGGTGAAACATATTACACTCTCCGGACCGACAACACCGCCCCAATACTGGAGTGGGAAGCATCCACTTCCACAGTGAAGGGTTTGTCTGGGTCAAGGTACACCAGAATGGGAGCAGAACTGAAGCTCTTTTTGAGACTCTGGAGTGCCTCTTCTGCCTCCTTGTTCCACACAAAAGCTGTCAGGGTAGAGGTTTGTGCGTGGAGAGGTGCAGCTACCTTGCTGAAGTTCAAGATGAAGCGACGGTAGAATCCAGCGAAGCCAAGGAATCTTCTGAGTTCTGTAAGGGATGCTGGTTGTGGCCACCCCACCCCTGCCCTGCCTTTTTTGGGGTCAGCTCTGATATTACCCATCTCAATGATAAGGCCTAGAAAGTCAACCGAAGAGGAATGGAACTCGCACTTCTCAGCCTTGAGGAATAATCGGTTCTCCAGGAGGTGTTGGAGGGCCAGTCGGACGTGCTGTTGATGTTCCTGTATATTACGAGAGAAAACCAGAATATCATCGAGGTACACGACCACAAGTCTCTCGAGCATGTCTCTAAGAACATCATTTACTAATGCCTGGAAAACGGCTGGGGCGTTGGTCAGGCCGAAGGGTATGACCCGGTACTCGAAGTGACCCAGGTGCGTGTTAAAGGCCGTCTTCCACTCGTCCCCCTTCTTAATCCGGATGAGATGGTGCGCATTACGGAGGTCCAGCTTGGTGAAGACAGTCGCAGGGGCAAGAGGCTCGAAGGAGGAGCACATGAGGGGTAGAGGATGACTGTGATGAGGTTAAGTAGTTACATTGGTCATATTCAAAGTCCTCATGTGTCCAGGAACATATTTCCTGAGTTTATAAACATAATATAAATTTTTAAAAAAAAACAATGAAGATTTTGTGGTGTTAAAAAATATCGATGTAATCATAGCAGTATTGACTAGATACGCTATTGTGCGTGGTATCATTACAGTGGATGTTAAGTGTAGATCCACAAATGGTGTTTGTTTATATTGTAGCGTCCCGGAAGAGTTGGTGCTGCAGAGAATTCTGGGATTTTTTTCTGTAGTGTTTATGTTGTGTTCCAAAATGTGTTTGTCGTTGTTGTTTAATGTGGTTTCACTATATGGCGCATGTTTATGACAGTGTTGGTGTTGTTCATACTGCCACCCTTAGTGCGATATGTATGGCTGTTGAATAAGCATGCCCTTCATTCGCTCATGCGCAGCGTGTTCAAAGTCAAGATGAATGTATCATTAATTCATAGTAGGGCATAATGAAATCTGGGTTAAACTTTGTTCATTATAGACTATATAATGTGCAACTCTTTTTTTTTAATGTAAAATCGGACCAAACTTTCCACAAAGTTAACAACAACAAGATTGATAATTCAAAAGTAAATTGAAAGATTGAAAATTGCCATCGATCCCTCGTGGGTGCTCGGTATTTTCCGTGCATGCCCGGGCCCTGAAGCACCCACGGGTAGGGATGATGTTTGATAAGGAATTATCGAGTTCGAGCCTATTATCGAATCCTCTTATCGAACCGATTCCTTATCGATTCTCTTATCGAGTCCAGATAGGTTGTTGTATATGGAAAAAAACACACAATATTTGGTTTAACAAAAGCTCACTTTTATTATATAATCAAAAAAATAAAATCTAATAAATAAATAAATATTGACTGTTACCCACCTAAAAAAATAAAATAAAATAAATAAATATTGACTGTTGTTACCCAAAGTATATTAAGTGGGATTTTTCAGAGAAACAAATATATACAGTAACACAAAAACAACCTGTCTCTGTGATCACTATAGGTGTATAAATAATAATATAGTGTTAAATAAAATCAGTCCCTTGGGCACAAAACTGAAAATAATACAGCTCTCCAAAAAGTGCACTTCTGCTGCTATTTGACATAACTGTTTGTTGTGATGCTTTGACATTTTTGCACTTTATTTCTTTATTGAAAGAACATTCTATGAGAGAAAAGTTATTTTCAAATGTGTTTACAATGCTAATAAATGAAAAGTTAAAGCTAAAAAAAAGAAATACACTTTATTGAGTTAACATTATTTCTTTATGGGGGAAAAATGTTATGAGCTAGATAATATAACAACTACACTACCCAGCATGCAACGGGAGTTACGAGCATGCGCGGTAGCCCCGAAAAGTGTTGCATGTTGCCACGCTGTGAAAGTAAACATGAAGAACTCAGCCAACACGCCTCGTCTGCATTATTTATAATTAGACCGACAACACATCTACAGTGGGATTTTGTTTTGTTTACAAGGAAAGAAAAACAAAAGTTAAAAAAGGGAGATATGTTGTATATATATGTATGTGCTGCGGTTGTTTTAAGAACGTTGCGACAGCTGCCGTAAAGGAGGTGCGTTGCTATGTTTCCGGTTGGTCGTAAAAGTGTTCGTCATGTGTTTTACCCTGCTAAAATCTCTCAGTAAAGTTATTCGATGGATTATAGCTTTTGTTTTGAACTTTATTACACCTTGGAGCGCTTTTTCCCGTCCATTGTTTTCCTGCTTTCACTATCTGCGCCTAATGACTGAGCTACGTGACGTCATTTATTGTGATGTCCCACGGAGCATTTCTGGTCGGGACGGGATTCGAATAAAGAATCAACTCTTTTCCTTTACTATAGTGGTCTCGATAACGGGTACCGGTTCTCAAAAAGGGATTCGAGTCCGAGGACTCGGTTCTTTTCTTATCAAACAACCGGGAAAACCGGTTTCGAGTATCATCCCTACCCACGGGATCTGCGTCTATGCTCGCAGCACACCCACTAATAGTACACACAATTTTATAGTTTGCACACACTGTTTAGCGTGTGTTATTTGGATCTTTGTTGATCCGGCCCTTGGTATGTTGGTTTTAAATCCATGGTGCTACACTATCCCTGCTCAGGTCCACTGCAGATCACTTGGCAGGACATCATGGTGGGTGTCGAGAGTGGTCTTCTCATGTTTCCAATAAACATTCTCATCATTACCATTTTCCGAAGCATCAGACCTCGCATCATTTCCAAGCCTCATAAAAGCAGCTCGGAGGAAACCTTGAAACCCCTGTTGGTTACCATACCAACGATTCTCAAGGTGAGTTTTATAACATACAAATAATTAGGTGTTGTTTTGTATTGCACATTTTTATTGTCACGACTGACCCCTGTCAGTCAAGGGCTATGGATATCAACTTAGTCAGTGTTTTTGTCGGCCACACTGACATTAGCGATTTGTTTTCACTCCTTCCAGGAAACGGAGGAGGTCATTTTTCTAGTGAGGAGGAGTCAACGCAACAAAATGGAAAAAATGCACAGTTTGGAGTCTCTCACTGATCTCTGCCCAGCCTTGAACAGAGTGCATGAATTAATCCATGTTATGCAAGGTATTAGTCATGTGGAAATCAAAAGACGTGTGCTGAAATAAATAAATGTGCTGAAATAATTTTTTGTGTGTGTCAAGGTGAAGCTGAGAGTGACTTTCACTGGGTTTACTGCAGCAAGTTTCTCTTGGCTGCTCTTTCTCGCCTCCTCGTGTGCCTGGAGCGCTTGGACGGAAAGAACTTCCTGAGTCCACAGGAACACATACAAACTCTGGACATCACCAACTTGCTGGTTCGCAAGGCTGACATGGTCTTCAGCAGTCACTTGGCATACTGGTCAGCTCGTAGCGCATGAAACAATCACCATGATTATTGTACTTTCCGGGCTGTAGAGCGCATTTGGTATTTAAGCCGCACCCGTCAAATTTTAGAAAAAATAAATATATTTACATATACACGTTGCAGATATACACCGGTACAAAATATTTTGTAAATGTTTATGAACATACCTTAACTGGTTGTCTCACGGCAGTAAAACGGATGATCAAACAAAACAGAAGTCATCGTCGTGGACCCACTAGCTGCGGAAACTAGCTCTCCAATCAGCTTAACAGACTCAATAAATCCACAATGACGTTATGGTTAATTTACAAAACTGGAACAACATAAAAAGAATGTCATTGTAAGGTGTGGAAGTCGCTTCCTAGCAGTTCCACTGAAGACACGGCACAAGAGTCCAGCGTGCAGGTTTAACAAGGTTTTTAATGATAATGTTTTTCAATAATCGGTTTCTCTCCCAGAACATGACTTTTCAGTCATGTCCGTATCCTCCTCTCCCTCCTGCACCTGGCCGCTCACTGTTAAAGACAACAGATAAGGTAACAATACTAACACAGACAAAAAGAATGCTACAGAGGCACTTGCTGACGTGTTAGCATATTCACTAATGCTAATGACGCTAGCTTGGGACCGTTTGATAAGTATGAATTGTTATAGGTATGTTGTAAATCTTACAAACGTTGCTTGGGATGACGAATGAAGAATCATTTCGAGCAGAAACGCTACGGACGAATACTTCCTGTTCAAGGAACAAAACAGGAAGCCTGCAGCACCTGCAGTGAGCGAACTCGTCCAAATGATGGCGCAATAGGACAAACAATAACACACCTTTTCAGTGTCTCTGTTGGCGTATTATGATTGTTGGCGAAGAAAAGTGTATAAATTAGTCGCACGGTTTATAAGCCGCAGAGTTCAAAGCAGAGGAAAAAAGTAGCGTCTTATAGTCTGGAAAATATAGTAGTTTATTTAATGTGAAAATTGTTGTCTTATTCCATATTCTTGTCTGTGGTCCAGCCCGCTTCCTGTAAAGAAGAAGACGAGACCAGTGGGGTGTTGGCTCCCCTGGTGGTGTGTGTTCCTTGGGTGGTTCCTGTTACTTTCCCTCAGCGGCGTGTCTACTTTCTTCACCTTACTCTATGGATTTTACTACGGCAGAGCAAAGTCCATCAAGTGGATCATGTCTCTGGGCCTCTCCCTCTTTCAGAGCATCTTTATATTGCAGCCTCTCAAGGTTGGTATGGTCGAAACTAATCAATTAAAACTGATATGTTCATCATTGGTATTGGTACAGGACTTATTTTTTATTAACAAGGACATGCGAGGAAATTGACATTATAGTTGTGGATGTCTGATAAGGCCTAAAATCTATATTGCAAGATATATATTGCTGCCCTTTGCGATAACAATATATATCATATGTTATTTTGTATGTTAATGATAATAGAGGCATTTAGAATTGGGTTATAAGGGTTCCAAATTTAGCTGCTGGAGTATTCGGTGACATATTGCGTGTTTTCCAATTGTAATATTTTGTCAAAACCATTGTTAAGGTACATGCTAATTTACAGCTAATTTATAGTTACTCTCTGTTGTAACATGGTTCTATCAACACTTCTGTTAAAAGGTACTAAGCACTTATTCTTCTGTTGTTTGGATACTTTACATTAGTTTTTGGGCGATACTACAGAGTTGGGTATCGATCAAATATCAAGTAGTTACAGGGGCAGGATTGGTCACATCAATGTTGATAATGATACATAGATTTTCAAGATCATTGAATGATTACATTTTTTATTATAATCCGACGAAAACACCGGATGGCGGCATAACAATATCAACTAAGCATTTCCTACTATTGGCCCTCATTGAAATCCTTTGGTTGTTGCCCTCCTGTGTCCAGGGACTTATTTCCTGAGGTGGTAAAAAATAACAAAAATGACAAAATATATTTTTTTGATTATAAAAATTATTGATCTAACCACTACTGTCGATATTTGTATGGATAACTTTACATTCGAGGGCTAAGGCTTCAGGTGAGCATTATCATCCTATGATGTGTAGTGTAGCATGTTTAGCTATTCCTGGTCCTCAGGACATGATATTTGTAAGAAACGTAGTTTATTAACCGCCGTGGAGGCAAGGACTACTGAGTTGCTGTAGAAGTGGCTTTGCACTGTGGACGGACATTAGCCACTGGCATGAATGCTACATTGCGTGGAGGACGCTTCTGTTTGCTTGGAGCTGTCAGATTTGCGGAACACAGCTAGAACATACAACATACAGTTTGACGATATAACGATAGTATTAAAAGCTTTATTGTTGGCCAAATGTACCGTATTTTCCGGACCATAGGGCGCACTGGATTATAAGGCACACTGCCATTGAGCGGTTCTGGTCCGGTCTATTAAAGGGGTCAATTTCTTTTTTTTTTCTAAATTGAAAACACTTCCTTGTGGTCTACATAACATGTAATGGTGGTTGTTTGGTCAAAATGGTGCATAGATAATGATTTACAGATCATCTTCAAGCTGCTTTCTGACAGTCGCTTCAGGATGCGCCGTTTTGTGGGCGGTCTTATTTACATGGCTCACATTCTGCAGCGTATTCTCCCCGTCATCTTTGTTGTAGCGGTGTAGCGTGCAAGGACGGGAGTGGAAGAAGTGTCAAAAGATGGAGCTAACTGTTTTAATGACATTCAGACTTTACTTCAATCAAAAACGGAGCAGCATCTCCTCATCCGGAAACAACAGCAGAAATGTGTCCTGTGAAAAATCGTCCGACTGGAACCCTCTAATAACTAAAGTTCCTTGGATGAATAATGTAAACTCACTACACCGGTATGTGTTAGCGCTTTCATGGCGAATTTACTGACAGATATAAGTTAGAACTTTACACTACTTAATATTAGAAATGGCAACAGCGAAGGATGAATGTCCCATAACAAGAAGATAGAGAAAAAGAAGAAGCTTATCGACTACGGGAGTCGGCACGGACTACAAAGGCGGACGCGCGCACATTTTCAGGGTTTATGCAGATCCCAAATACAGATCAGCAGGTACCAGAAAGTAAAGAAAGTTGCTTTTGCATAATATTGCAAAACAAAACGCCAGATAATATGTCTTACCTTATACACACACCATAATAATACTCATATTAGCACAGTACAAACCATCAAGCGGTGCGGCTTCATAGCTTACCAAAGTCGTACTAAAACATTTTGATAGATTTTTGAGCGCCGTGTGTAATTTTCTATATTTTCAATGGAACAAATAACATTTTGTTGCTGTTTACGTGAGTCATATTGCAGTCTGCACGTATCTCTTATGTGTGACTGCCATCATATTGCAGTCTACACAAATCTCTTATGTGTGACTGGTCACACTTATTATTTCACCATGTACCAAATAAAATAGGTTTGAGGTCAGTAAGCACAACCAAAATTATTCCGTACATTAGGCGCACCGGGTTATAAGGCGCACTGTCGAGTTTTGAGAAAATGAAAGGATTTTAAGTGCGCCTTATAGTCAGAAAAATGTAGTATATCATTTATATTGTATACATTCTATATCGCGCAACCCTAATTATAATCATGATATGCTCTGTGGCAAAAGCACCTTACATGACTACAATATTTATTTATTATGTGTTTCTTCTATCATGTGTTTCTTTATTCTTTATTATATATTCAAACGGACCTATTTAAGTGCTTTGTTTATAACACAGTTGTTTCTGATATCGTAACATAGATATGCGAGTAATTTCTTCTACATTTATAGGTGATCGGAGTTGCTGTCTTTTTCGCCCTGTTGCTCAAACCTGTGGCAGTGGAGGAAAGTGAAGAAATTGAACAAGTGTTGTTAGGTAAGGCGGTCAGAAGGGTCAAGATGCGGTTGTGTAATGTTCTTTCACTATTGGGTAAATACACTTTTCATGTTTTCAGTATATGTAGTCCCTGAAGTGATGACACTACATCAGCATTGTCTCGTCAGTGCTTTGTATGTTCAGGGATGTTGGTTCTAGGTCCAAGGATGAGCAGCTTTAACGCCTCTTCACACAGTTATTGGACAATTGCAGTCAAACCTTTAAAGATTACAGTCTTTAATGTAAGAACTGCAACATCCATCCATCCATTTTCTACCGCTTGTCCGTTTTGGGGTCGTGGGGGTTGCTGGAGCCTATCTCAGCTGCACTCGGGCAGAAGGCGGGGTACACCCTGGACAAGTTGCCACCTCATCACAGGGCCAAGAACTGCAACAGATTTCAAAATAGTATAAGACCCGAATTTTCTCACGTAGTTAAAGGGGAACTGCACTTTTTGGGGGGTAATTTTGCCTATTGATCACAATACTTATGAGAGACAAGAAGACAAAAGGTTTAGTTTTTAGTTTTTTGCATTCTAACTTGTAAAAATCAGCTTGTTTTAGGTGGCTAGCTATGACTCTAATGGGAGAAATCAGTTTTACCGCTAAATTACTTTAAAAATGCATTCAAAAACCGTCAACACTACTTCATTTACGTTCCATAACCTGTATAATAACTGTTGCATCTGCCCAGTATTCATTTTCAGGGAATTAAAGTCACTGGTCAATCCCGTTCTTTCGATGACATATATGGTGAGTAAGAAGGACCATCAAGACAGAATAGGAATATCATCAAGTTTTACTGAAGCTTCAGGAGACCAGCCCAGACCAATACATTCATACCGGCTTCTCGAATGTTTCTAACATTCAAACGGAAAAAAACTACTTCTTGAAAAGGAAAGCAGTCCCTCCCCCCCCCCCTGAAAGGAATGCCTCTCCCCCTTCCCCAACACTGATAAGGCAATGAGGGGGATGTATCCTCTTCACATTCCAAAGTCTAAAACACTAAACAGACCTCTGTAGACAAAAAGAAACTGGTATACAGAGTATACAATGGAAAAGTACTAGCTGATCAAACATGACTATGAATAAAGAAAGAACTCTTAAACATACAGTATGTAATGGCCATAGTGGTCCATCGATATATATATATATATATAATAAATTGCCAGTCACAGTTAACTTGTGCTCAGCTGGGAAAATAAATATATATATATACTTATTATGTCATCCATGTACTTATTAGAAACTGTTTCAGGCGTATTAAATCATGTTAATATTAAATATGTACGTAAATAATATGTGGGGATATAAAAGGCATCCGGTTCTATCAGACCGGGCGGAAGTGGAAAGTGACGTCACAATCCACCTGGAGCACCTGTCAGACACAGCGTTTTTACCACGGAGCCACTTCATGGATTAATCCTTCTTTTTGACATTTTTGGTGTGCTTTCCATTGGCCTGTGGAGAACCGGGAGAACAGAGACTCTTTCCAGGAGGACTTTGAGTTGGATGCGCAGACTCGGTACCGTGAGTACACTGCTGCGGCTTTCAAACATTTCATCGCTTGCCCGTACGTGCATGTCACGCTACGTGCATGTCACATACGTAACTTTTGGGACTTTGGGGAAATATATGTGTTATATGAACTTTGGGCTGTGGGATTGAGTGTGTTGTGTAGGTGTTTGATTTATATTGGCGGGTTGTATGGACGGGAGGGGGGAGTTGTTTGCTATGCGGGATTAATTTGTGGCATATTAAATATAAGCCGATCGTCTTGTGGCTAATAGTTATATATGTCTTGTGTTTATTTAATGTATTAATCATTCCCAGCTGAATATCAGGTCCCACCCGTGACTCCTTAATTGCGTAGTGGCAAAGACACCCGGGGAACTTGGGTGCGTTTGTTACAGAGTGGTGGCCCGTACGGGTAGAGCGGGGCTTAGTGTATCATTGATATCAGCGGCTCTTATTTTCGTTGTTTTTTGCGAAGCACTTTAAGGGGATTAAGTAGTATATAAATATTATTTGTCTTGTTAAAATATAAATGTATATTGGGTTCACTTTTTTTCCCTAAATAGTCAGCAGTGTGACACACACACACTCCTATTGTGTCACAATTTTTTCTACATTTTGACACATATATACATCCATTTTCTGGTACGTAAATACATACCATTTTTATACATTTACACACATAGACACTTACATATACGACAATTAATAAATACTTACACATAATTAGTTTAATTGGAGCAATGTCGACCAGCAGCCACTCCCTAATGGAGGAAGAGGACAGACAGGACTTTGCTGATGCAGCCCAGGACTCAACTCCGCCCCTTGACCCTTTCCGCCATGTCACCAGTAGGCCCAAACAAAATGGTGTTGCTGAGCTGACTAACTTGCTGGACTCTATGTATTTAGAACAGTCCAGACAGGATGCGGCAGCAGAGGAAGAGGATGGGGTGGAACTAGAAGCTGTCCTGGAGCAACTTCTAACGCTGCAACAACGAATGGACATTCTGGAGAACCGACTCACAGAAGCGGTCGACAGCACCCTTAACCGGGAGGATGGACTTAGGGCAGCGATGGAGGCCATGGCGGCAGAGATGAAAGCGTATGTGGACACGAAGGTGCAGAACTTCGACCAAGCTGTCGCAGCATGTCTGCGTCGAAGAGATGAAAGGTGGGGAGAGGAATTGAAAAATACCCTTGCTAAAACCCGAAGGTTTTGGCGACCAGCTAGCTTCTCCACTCCTGCAGCCGCCATACCAGTCCGCCACCACCCGCCTGTCAGAGACATCACCTTCCCTATTACACCTGCTTTCACCGCCAGACCACCTGCTGTCACCGCCAGACCACCCATCAGGATGGAATTTCCCCAGTTTGGAGAGTCCAGAGGCTCAGCCGATGTCACCGATTTCATCGAACAGTGTGAAAACTTTTTAGCACTCCGCCCTCTGAGCGATGCTGAGCTGGTGGGAACACTCAATACTGTCTTAAAAGGTCCTGCCAGGAGTTGGTGGTCGGCAGCCCGCAGTAACATAACCAGCTGGTCTACATTTAAGCAGTTATTCCTGGAAGCCTTTTTGCCAACTGACTGCCAATCCGAGATTGAGATGCAGCTCCACTCCATTCTTCAAACCACTACTCAGTGCTTGCGAGATTTCGCATATGATTATCGTGCCCTCTGCCTGAAGTGGAGACATGACATGGAGGAAGCCGAGATCGTGCGCCACATACTCGGGGCCTGCAATCCCAGGTTGGCCTGTGGTCTACGTGGAATTGTGACAACGGTAGAACAGCTGGTCAAGGTGGGCTCCCTGATTGAACGAGATTGGACAAATAGTAAAGACTATTGGAGTCGTGTCCAACAAAGCAACCCTCCAAAAAGATCTGGCAAGAAGATGGAGCATGGGCCGAGTCGAAGTGGGGCCGACCTTGCCGCTGCTATGGGCGAACAATCCCTCCTGGTGGTCCCTATTAACATGCGCGGCTCTAAGGGAGATGGAGTCCTGGACTCCGGATGCACGTACTCACTAATGAGTCATACGTTGTGGAATGCTGTGAGGAAGTGCGGCGAGGTTCTGGAGCCAAGCGGAATTCCAAAGTTTGTCATGGCAAATGGACAAATAAACCAAGCAGTTGGAAAAGCCACCCTGCTCCTCAATCTGCATGACTGTCACAGCACCCTACAGGTTCATGTGATGGCTGATGGCCACTTATGTATGCCCTTGTTGTTAGGTCTCGACTTCATGACCACATCACAAACGGTACTCGAACCTCATCTCAGGAGGTATGTCATGCCCGGAGGGAGAGAATTCAAATTTCTCCCCAAAGGCAGAGAAATGCTTCGCTGGACTCACCCTGGTCCCTCCATTAATTTTTACATGGCCATAAATGAAGAACCCCAAGTTAATCAGTCTGCCATCCCCCTCCTCGAATCCCAACCTGAGGTGGTGCGACCACTGCTGCAGAAGTGGCCAACTGTGTGGACTGAGACTACTGGGGCCACCAGGGTAATTAAACATCAAATCACCACCATGGATGAGATGCCTGTGAGGAAGCGGGCTTACAGAGTGTCCAGTCAAAAACAAGAAATAATCGAAGAACAAATCAAAAAAATGATCAGCACTGGAGTGATAGAGCCATCAACATCTCCGTGGGCCTCTCCTGTTGTTCTGACACCCAGGAAGGACGGAACACCCCAATTCTGTGTGGACTACAGGGGCTTGAACGCCAAAACCCAGCATGACGCCTATCCCATGCCCCTCATACATGAGATCCTGGAGTCATTGCAAGGTGCAAAATATTTCAGCTCCCTTGACCTGCAGAGTGGCTACTGGCAGGTTGCCATGGATGAGGATAGCAAGCCAAAGACTGCCATGATCACCCATCTGGGCCTATATCAATTTAAAGTCATGCCATTTGGACTGCGCAATGCTGGGGCGACCTTCCAGCGCTTAATGGAGACAGTGCTGGGTGAGCTTAGGGGAAGAATCTGTTTTGTGTACATTGATGACATCATTGTGTTTTCGCAAACAGAAGAACAACACCTGCTAGACCTTGAGGTGGTGTTTGCAAAATTACAACAAGCAAACCTTACTCTTAACATCAAGAAATGTCACCTGCTTCAAGATCAGCTCACCTTCCTTGGACACCTAATATCAGGCAAAGGAGTGGAAGTAGATCCAGAAAAAATATCAGCAATAATTGCATATCCCCCTCCCACAGACCTGAAGAGTCTTCAGAGGTTTCTTGGCATGGTCGGCTGGTACCACAAGTTCATCCCCAGGCTGGCCGACATTTCATCTCCTCTAAATCAACTAAAAAAAAAGGACGTTCCTTGGGAGTAGAGTCCTACCTGCCAGGAGGCCTTTGACCACCTCAAATCCCTTTTGCAGTCACCACCAGTGCTTGCTCAGCCCCATCCACAGATCAGTTTCCAGGTTCACTGTGATGCCAGTGACTTGGGCCTCGGCGCGGTC
This sequence comes from Entelurus aequoreus, assembly GCF_033978785.1. Lineage (NCBI taxonomy): Eukaryota > Metazoa > Chordata > Actinopteri > Syngnathiformes > Syngnathidae > Entelurus > Entelurus aequoreus. Next base: position 65,477,778 of record NC_084732.1, read on the forward strand.
CTGATGCAACGCCTTGAAGGTGAAGAACGGCCAATTGCCTTTGCCTCCCGTGTGCTCCAAGGAGCTGAAGTCCGCTACTCCACTGCTGAAAAAGAGTGCTTGGCTGTGGTGTGGGCAGTTGAGAAGTGGAGACATTTCCTCGAGGGAACAACTTTTGATGTCTTCACGGACCACAGTGCTCTTGCCTGGGCATTCAACTGCCCTAAGACTTCGTCCCGACTTACACGGTGGACGCTGAGACTCCAGGGATTCACATTCAGAGTCCATTACAAAAAGGGCTGCTGCAATGTGGTGCCGGATGCACTGTCACGGGCACCCCAATCACCAGAAGGGAAGATTTGCCTTGTTGTCCCGAAAACCTACTGGTCAGATCTACCCAGCACACTGCAAGATCTTTCTGAGGCCCAAAAAACTGATACAACATGTCTGGAATGTGGACCCTCTGTTGACCAACCTACGCCTGGCCAGATCCACTATCAACTTCAGCAAGGGGTGTGGTACCGGGGAGTACCATCTAAGTATGGCGGATTCAATTATCAGCTGGTAGTGCCATTGGCTCTGGTGCCGCAGTTCCTGGCCTACTTTCATGACAGTCCATTCGGAGGACATCTGGGGAGAATGAAGACACTCTTGAAAATTCTGGAAGTAGCTTGGTGGCCGACAGTAAGGAAGGATGTCTGGAGTCACGTCCAAGCATGCAGGACTTGTCAACAATACAAAAACCCCAACGACAAGCCAGCTGGACAACTCCAGTCCTCTACTGTCAACGCCCCAGGAGAAATGCTGGGAGTGGACTTCATGGGACCTTTTCCCCTCAGTAAGGACCGGAACTCTGTACTGATGGTGGTGGTGGACTACTACTCTAAGTGGGTGGAGCTTTTTGCCCTGAAAGACGCCAAAATTCCCAAAGTCTGCCAAATTCTCAAAAATGACATTTTCACTCGCTGGGGAGTTCCCACATATCTTGTGTCTGACCGAGGGCCACAGTTCACAAGCCAACTGATGTCCCGCCTGTGCGAATCCTGGGGGGTAACCCATAAACTAACAACAGCTTACCACCCACAAACCAACATGACAGAACGAGTCAATCGCACCCTCAAGACCATGATTGCCGCCTTCGTAGGGAACCATCATCAGGACTGGGATAAGTGGCTGCCTGACTTCCGGTTTGCCCTTAACACCGCTGTCCATGAGACGACTGGTTCAACCCCTGCCAGGTTGACTCTCGGGCGGAATCTGATGGGACCCCTGGAACGACTGGTGCACAAAGCTCCACCACCACACACATCTGCATATCACACCATACTTACACACACACACCTAAAGGACGACATGGAGAGACATGTAGGCGCGTCCAAAGCTCGACAAGCCAGATATTATAATGCACGACACATGTACACTTTGTAGTTGGGGATCTGGTCTGGATTAGGGCGCACCCACTTTCCAAAGCTTCAAGTAAATTCTCTGCCAAACTTGCACCCAGATGGTTAGGGCCTGTGCGGGTAGAGAAGAAGTTAGGTCCTGTAAATTATAGTATTCGTTGGTTGACTGATAAGTGTAAGGTGGATACATTAATGTGGTAAACATGAAACCCTATTATGGTCCCCATAAGCCGCTGGCTGGGGGGGGGAATGTAATGGCCATAGGGGTCCATCGATATATATATAATAAATTGCCAGTCACAGTTAACTTGTGCTCAGCTGGGAAAATAAACATATATATATATACTTATTATGTCATCCATGTACTTATTAGAAACTGTTTCAGGCGTATTAAATCATGTTAATATTAAATATGTACGTAAATAATATGTGGGGATATAAAAGGCATCCGGTTCTATCAGACCGGGCGAAAGCGGAAAGTGACGTCACAATCCACCTGGAGCACCTGTCAGACACAGCGTTTTTACCACGGAGCCACTTAATGGATAAATCCTCCTTTTTGACATTTTTGGTGTGCTTTCCATTGGCCTGTGGAGAACCGGGAGAACAGAGACTCTTTCCAGGAGGACTTTGAGTTGGATGCGCAGACTCGGTACCGTGAGTACACTGCTGCGGCTTTCAAACATTTCATCGCTTGCCCGTACGTGCATGTCACGCTACGTGCATGTCACATACGTAACTTTTGGGACTTTGGGGAAATATATGTGTTATATAAACTTTGGGCTGTGGGATTGAGTGTGTTGTGTAGGTGTTTGATTTATATTGGCGGGTTGTATGGACGGGAGGGGGGAGTTGTTTGCTATGCGGGATTAATTTGTGGCATATTAAATATAAGCCGATCGTCTTGTGGCTAATAGTTATATATGTCTTGTGTTTATTTCATGTATTAATCATTCCCAGCTGAATATCAGGTCCCACCCGTGACTCCTTAATTGCGTAGTGGCAAAGACACCCGGGGAACTTGGGTGCGTTTGTTACAAGTATATGCATTCTCCACATAACTTAGTTGTAACGACAATGTTATTGTAAGAGAAAATACTGAGGAACTGTTTTTATAGCGTAGTAACACATCAACGTGCTACAATATTAGCCTTAATCCAGCTACAGCGAGAGATAAGCTTAGTTTCTTCGTCAGCACCCGAATTGCGTTTGAGTTTGTAATGCACAACACAATGCGATACGACAACAATTTGTACTGACTGGATGACATGAACAATTATATTACAGTATCTGTAAAGTATTAGCCTACATTTCTTGTTTTGTTTGTACACAGTTAGCTCAACAGTGTATGTACTGTAGTTGTACTAACAGGCATGACGTGCAGCGTGTATCATGATCAACAGTATAGTAACTCACTCAATGGACAGTTGTTTGTTTAGTCCAGCTGGCTGGGGACCTTTCCAGTTGATTTTGGGTGTGCAATTAATTTATGTCTGCATTGCTTGGCTCCAACGTTTGCAGCGTCAAAGTCACAGCAACCTCGCTCTCTGACCTCACTCTTTTGGCTTCTGTCTGCTCCAACGTTTCACTGTCCCTCAATACTCGCCTCTAGAAGGAGCAGTTCATCCTCTGTATATTCAGATTCAAAAAGATAAAGTTGTGAATCCAGATTAGTCCAAAAATAGTCATTGTTTGTTACCAAGTCTGCCTTGATTTGAACACAATCGTGTTTATTTACGGAAGTAGGAACACACAATTGTTGCCGGAAGTTGAAAGTTTGTTTCTATGAAAACGGAAACAAATGCACCAAGGAAAGAAGTTCCGGCAATGTTTAAAATAACCAAAATACAGTAAATATTGTACAAACGTTTGTACTTATTACATATTGTTATGAATGTGTCTGTTACCACATTATATATAGACTTGCAGTGTGTATATAAAACGTTGATGGAGGGTTTTGAAGTTGTTTTAGAGGGCTGTGAATGCTACAATGGTGACTCCCATTCACCGCATCTTTCAAGCGTTTTTTTATCATCTTTAAAAAAAAAATTTAAAAAAGTAGGTTCCTGTTTCTCATAATGATTGTGAACAATAGGCACATTTCCAAAAAAGGTGACGTTCTCCTTTGAATGGGCTGTCACAGTTACTTTTTCCAAAGCAAAAAATATAACATAAACACCGTTGGCTAGCTTATGATAATCAGTGGTTTAATAGAACACGTTTGTTTTACAATTGTTTATAGTTTCCACAATTACCGTACTTTCCGGACTATAGAGAGCACTGGTATATAAGCTGCACCCACTAAATTTTCTGAGAAAAAAAATGTTTTCTACGTTATCTGCAACGGACTATAACCTGCAATATTTACATAGTGAAATTAGTTATTTACACGGAAAACATTTGTAAATGTTTATTTACATATTTGAATTGTTTTCCAACACGACAGATCAAACAATACAGAAGTCATCGTCTTGGACCCACTAGCTGCCGAAGCTAACTCTCCAATCAGCAAAATAAACTCAATTACTCCACTGTGATGTTTTGGTAAATTTACTGAGGAATTTGTGAAACGGAAACCATACAAAAAGAATGACAATGTAAGTTAATAGCACTAACACAGACACGTGTAAATGTGTTAGCATATTAGCTAATGCTAAGGATGCTAGCTTGATTACTTTATGATAGCACAAACTTTATTTGAGATAATACTTGAAGCGATTCTTGTCAAAACGAAATGCAATTGTTGTAAACTACTTTCTCTCCCACCGAGGTAAGTACGTAATTCGGAAGCGCAGTGGCAAACTGTGCTGTGCTCAGACATTCAGTGTGTCATTTGATTATTTAGGACAATTACTGGCAATTAAAAGGAGTCGCTCAATATCATAAAACAGCATGTATATATATGTATGCATGTAGGCTATTTGGAGACACTGCATACAGAGTTGAATATAAATAAGACAACACATTCAGTGCAGAAAAACAACATAATGTTTGACTCCAGAAGAGCAGCAACACTTGAAGTACACTACATTTAAAATTTTACCAAACACATTAGGTAAATTAGCACAAAGTATCGGTATCGGCTCGGTATTGCCGATACTAGCGATACTGAATTTTACTCGGAAAACACAATCAGTGGTATCGCACATCACTTGCTTGAAGGCCTACTGAAACCCACTACTACCGACCACGCAATCTGATAGTTTATATATCAATGATGAAATCTTAACATTGCAACACATGCCAATACGGCCGGGTTAACTTATAAAGTGCAATTTTAAATTTCCCGCTAAACTTCCGGTTGAAAACGTCTATGTATGATGACGTATGCGTGTGACGTCAATCGTTGAAACGGAAGTATGCTGACACATTGAATCCAATACAAAAAGCTCTGTTTTCATCTCAAAATTCCACAGTATTCTGGACATCTGTGTTGGTGAATATTTTGCAATTTGTTTAATGAACAATGAAGACTGCAAAGAAGAAACTTGTAGGTGGGTATTAGCAGCGGACTACAGCAACACAACCAGGAGGACTTTGAGATGGATAGCAGACGCGCTAGCCGCCGACCTCACCTTGACTTCCTCCGTCTCCGGGCCGCCGACCGCATCTATGATCGGGTGAAGTCCTTCGAGGCGCCGTCGATCGCTGGAACGCAGGTGAGCACGGGTGTTGATGAGCAGATGAGGGCTGGCTGGCGTAGGTGGATAGCTAATGTTTTTAGCATAGCTCTGTGAGGTCCCGTTGCTAGATTAGCTTCAATGGCGACGTTAGCAACAGCATTGTTAAGCTTCGCCAAGCTGGAAAGTATTAACCGTGTAGTTACATGTCCATGGTTTAATAGTATTGTTGATTTTCTGTCTATCCTTCCAGTCAGGGGCTTATTTATTTTGTTTCTATATGCAGTTAAGCCCGATGCTATCACGTTAGCTCCGTAGCTAAAGTGTTTCGCCGATGTATTGTCGTGGAGATAAAAGTCACTGTGAATGTCCATTTCCCGTTCTCGACTCTCATTTTCAAGAGGATATAGTATCCGAGGTGGTTTAAAATACAAATCCGTGATTCACAATACAAAAAGGAGAGAGTGTGGAATCCAATGAGCCAGCTTGTACCTAAGTTACGGTCAGAGCGAAAAAAGATGCGTCCTGCACTGCACTCTAGTCCTTCACTCTCACGTTCCTCATCCACGAATCTTTCATCCTGGCTCAAATTAATGGGGTAATCGTCGCTTTCTCGGTCCGAATCGCTCTCGCTGCATTGAAAACAATGGGGAAATGTGAGGAGCCTTTCAACCTTTGACGTCACGCTACTTCCGGTACAGGCAAGGCTTTTTTTTTATCAGCGACCAAAAGTTGCGAACTTTATCGTCGATGTTCTCTACTAAATCCTTTCAGCAGAAATATGGCAATATCGCGAAATGATCAAGTATGACACATAGAATGGATCTACTATCCCCGTTTAAATCAAAACATTTAATTTCAGTAGGCCTTTAAGGCACTAAATAGAAGGCAATACTGTAGTCCCCAAACTTTTTGACTCGGGGGCCGCATTGGGTGAAAAAAATTTGGCCAGGGGCCGGACTGTATATATGTGTGTGTGTATGTATATATATATATATATATATATATATATATATATATATATATATATATATATATATATATATATATATATATATATATATATATATATATATATATATATATATATATATATATATATTTATTCCGAGCGCGATGATGTCACGTTATCGATGAGAAAATGCATTTTTATACAATATGATTTGCCTGAGCGGCTAGGAGACACAGAGAGTAATTTTTATTTTATTTTTAAACTTGGGACTTCCCGCAGGTGGGATATTGGAGGCGGGCCGTAGTTTGAGGACCCTTGCTGTAGACGTTGAACCTGCAGCATCTGCAGAGAGTGAACTTGTCCAAAAGATGGCACCATATCACAAACAATAACACGACTTTTCAACTTTTGTTGAAATCAAAATATTATGGATGTTAGCAAAGAAAAACCCATTCATTTACTGCACATTAATCTGCAGGATTCGAAGCGTTGGAAAAAAGTAGCGGCTTATAGTCCGGAAAATACGGTACCAAGTTTAAGTAATAAAACATTTTAGCAGCCCGAACAAAATAATTGCGGCAGTCACTTACCCTGTCTCGTCCACATGTACGTGCAGGGACATATACAAAATCAGTCAAAGAGAAGCAACAATTTGCAGTCATGTTGTAGTTATTTTAGAATATACATTCAATGACATCTAACACTAAGGGCCCGACTAACCAAGATCCAAATACCACGTGCTAAACGGCGTGTGCAATCTATAAAATAGCGATCTACTAACATTACACTAATAATAACTGGTGCAGACCACCTTATTTAAATTAAAGTTTTGCGTGTTTACGCAGCTTTCACCATGGAGACACTCATTTACTGCAAATTCATGTTATTATGTTCCTTCCTACCTGTGGTTTTTGTTTCGAACAGGCAGCAGACATGTACCATTTTTTATGGGCATTTTAGAAGCAGTCCAGTGCATCCACAATGTAACCCACTTTTTTGTGCGCTGCAAATGCACTCATGGGAGAGGGGCTGTGTGTGTGTGTGTGTGTGTGTGTGTGTGTGTGTGTGTGTGTGTGTGTGTGTGTGTGTGTGTGTGTGTGTGTGTGTGTGTGTGTGTGTGTGTGTGTGTGTGTGTGTGTGTGTGCGTGTGCGTGTGTGTGTGTGTGCGTGTGTGTGTGTGTGTGGCAAAAATATATATATTCTATTTCACCAGCCGAGTGTCCTCCCGTAACCATGGATACAGACGGATCATTTTCTTCCTGAACATACTGCATTGTACCAACATTAACGTGACTGTTGTGTGTTTTTATTTTACCAGAACAACAAGACAAGTGCAGGCGTTATTCTGGCAGAGATTCGCTCTGAGAGGACTGAAAAACACTCACAAGCTTCTTTTTGAAACAGTTATGTTTTTTAGAGAGAATACTAAAATGACAAAAACATAGAAAAATAGAATAAATAGGCAGTAATGTGGATGCAGGATACCAAAATATGAAACAATTCTGATTACACAAAATACATTGTTATTTCATATAAATAATCCCATGAATAATTTTTATATTGTTTTTGTGTTTAGAATAGGCTGCATTGTTAGGTTTATAGGATCAACATAGCAGAATGACAATGTATAGTACATTTATTATAGGAACTGTTGTGCTAATTTTGACATACTGTAATGTGTCATTGAGGAACATTCTTCAAATAACTAATAAGACTCATCATTAATATGTTTTCTGTTAGAATGATATATTATTTAATTTGACCTTGTTATTGGTAACATTTTGCCTATATTCTGAATATTTTCAAAATGGACAAACTTTCAATAAAAGGCCAGTAAGATTTGATGTTATGTTATGTTTTGTTGTTTTATTGCCAACTCATGCCGAATGAATATAATTCACAAGGGTGGTTAAATATTTTGGGTGAAACTGTGTAATGCCAACCAGAAAGAGTGTTTTGCACTGATTAGTGGGGGGACTGAAGGGGCCAATGCAAAAATAATCCAAAACCAAAAATGTACAATCACCATAAAACACATACAATACAAAGCAATAGGGGTTCCAAGTGTAAAAAAAACAAACAAAAAACAAAAAAATGTCTAACTGATTTATTTTTAATACTTAGCTTATTTTTCTAACATTTAGCAATTTTCTACTTATTTGAGGGAACTTAAAAGCTGAATGTAAATACAAATGTTAAATGTATATTTTAAATATAAATATAAATATTGGATTTAAATGTCAAATCTAAATGTTTTGCCAAGTGTAAAGCTAAATATTTTAGGAAATATGTAAATATCCCGCTGTTCCTTTGTCTCTCAGCGCGCAAAGACACGCCAGCATCTCTGGCCGCCCGTGTTGTTGAAGCATTTACATTTTATATATTGACCATTTATATTTAACATTTAGATTTAAAGGTGACATATACAATAATTTAATGTGAAGTCATCATTAAATGGCCCTGATATGTCAAAAGGCATTAATAAATCATGTTCTTTACCTTTACAACTGATAACAGTAGTTCAGCCGGGATATGCTCATTTCAAAATTATATTTACAGCCCCGAAATATTGTTTATGTTTTCATTTCGATGCCCCGCCCTCCACCGTTTGACCAATTAAAAAGTCAGTGAGTGTGTCACATCCAGGTTGCCAGTTACGCACCGCCCTCTTCGCCGAGCTACTGCCACTGGTAAAGTTACTAAACATGTCAGACCTTAGTAAATCTAAAAGGCCTCTTTACGATTCTCAACTTATTCATGACAAAGCCAGGAACAAAACAAGGATTTGTATCAGGGTGCCTTTGAAAGATGGAGACAACTGAAGGTGGAGAAGATTTTTATCATCTGACGCCAAACTTGCTAATTTCCTCCTCGATAGGTAAGTCAGGCATTTAAGTTTTCTTATTACTTGTAATAAATGGAAATGGACATTTCATATGTAAACTATATTGTCCAATACAGTCTATGATCTTGTCTAACAAAGCTAGTATGTTCGTGCAACGAATGCTTAGTGTGATGGTGCTCAGCTCCTAGTGTAATGCTTACTTAGCATGCTAGCACGGTCAATTACACATCGACATATAGGCTAACGGGGGAAATATATTCCCATTAGCCTGTATAGATAGATAGATAGATAGATAGATAGATAGATAGATAGATAGATAGATAGATAGATAGATAGATAGATAGATAGATAGATAGATAGATAGATAGATAGATAGATAGATAGATAGTACTTTATTGATTCCTTCAGGAGTATGTCAATGTGTCATCTAACTGACAGGGCAAAATATATTTTCGACAAATAAAACCTATGTGGATATGTGTAGTGTCAGTGCCTATTTAGTTCTCAATATGCTGATACGCTGAGGAAAGGGGGTTACAACATTAGCATGACTTATTGCGGTTTCTAATAATAAAAATAATAATGGATTAGATTTTATATCGCGATTTTCTATTGTTAGATACTCAAAGCGCTCACAGAGAAGTGAGAACCCATTATTAATTCTCACCTGGTGGTGGTAAGCTACATTTGTAGCCACAGCTGCCCTGGGGTAGACTGGCGGTTTCTGGTACTCTTTGGGCATCAGGCACATATGGGGTGGTATTTGTTTGGCACAATATAATGCATTACATGTAATGATGTTCTACTTTGTGTATTGACATGGTCGTAGGCTATATGTTTTATGCGTAACGTGGGTTAGCTCATAGAATCGCAGTCTGCACTGAAAGATGGTGATGTGCGTACATGGAAGAGAATGCAGTGTCAGGTTGGATGCAACATGGGGTTATGCTGAACGAAATGTGGCGGTAATTTTACTGTTGGCTTGCCATCAAAGTAGGCCTATGTGATATATAATATATTATATATTATCATATATAATTTTTTCGATGGTGGTCCGTGCGGTCAAACTAGACATGTCAGCAGGGTAATGCCAACAATCTGTCCCGACTCCCGATGAAAATATTGCTGCGTAACTTTACAAATACATTTGGCTAATCGACATCAGTAAAATGTGGCATAATTACTTAGTAAACCATCTTGCGAGAAGCATAAACAAGATCAAACCTACAGCGTAGGACTCCTCGATTGCCATTTGAAGTTCCTTGGAGTAGGATTTGGATTCGGCTGCGTGTCTGGCAATGGAGAGTGGGAGGGGACTACAGAATTTTGACCATGATTGCAGTACCATTTCTGGCCGCATTACTACATATGGCACCTTTTAACGTTTTTATTAGGGCTGGGCAACGATTAAAAATTTTAATCATAATTAATCACACTATTTCTCCGATTAATCACGATTAATTGCATTGTATACGCAAAACCCTATAATGAATTAAAAAGTAGTGTGTAGTGCACCTTTATTGGAATATTCTCCCATATGAACAAAAGCACCAAAACATTTGTTGTGCAAACACAATTTAAATCAGTACTTGTTCAACAGTAGCAGTTAAATAGCATATTTTATGAAAATCAACTCAAAAAATGTCAATACAAACATTCAAGTTTATTGCCACTGCCAGGGTATTTAAGTTATCCTGTTTGTTATGGAAAATAAATATAATGTACATACAAATCCCTGAGCCACAATCATAACATCCGAACAGGCAATTTCTGAGGTAACAGCAGAAACATTTTCCTCTAATTTTCCTTTCCATAATGCCTCTCCTCTGTTTTCATTATAGACAGAGCATGTGAATGCAGCACCCACTTGTCATCAATATAATGCACTGTAACTCCCAGGTAATTATGCTTACCGATTGATGTCCAGTAGTCCCCACTGAGAGCAACTACAGCTGCACGTTGTAAAGTTGTCACTTTTACAGTCCTCTCCTTTTCATACAACTCGTGTATTCTTGGTGCGTCTTGATGGCGGCTCATACGTGCATAGGTGGATTAATGACCGGGCCTACCGGGCCCAGGCCCAGGGGGCCAGAGGCCCCAAGGGGCCAGGCCAACTTGGCCCCGCGGCCGCGACCCAAGCAAAACTACTTTTGCAAAAATAATAATCTTAAGCCCCAAGGGGCCAGGCCAACTTGGCCCCGCGGCCATGATCCATAGAGGGTAAGAGGCCCCAAGGGGCCAGGTCAACTTGGCCCCGCGGCCGCGACCCACAGAGGGCCAGAGGCCCCAAGGGGCCAGGCCAACATGGCCCCGCGGCCATGATCCATAGACGGTCAGAGGCCCCAAGGGGCCAGGCCAACTTGGCCCCGCGGCCACGATCCATAGAGGGTCAGAGGCCCCAGGGGGCCAGGTCAACTTGGCCCCGCGGCCACGATCCATAGACGGTCAGAGGCCCCAAGGGGCCAGGCCAACTTGGCCCCGCGGCCACGACCCACAGAAGGCCAGAGGCCCCAAAGGGCCAGGCCAACTTGGCCCCGCGGCCGCGAGCCACAGAAGGCCAGAGGCCCCAAGGGGCCAGGTCAACTTGGCCCCGCGGCCACGATCCATAGAGGGTAAGAGGCCCCAAGGGGCCAGGTCAACTTGGCCCCGCGGCCGCGACCCACAGAGGGCCTGAGGTCCTAAGGGGTCAGGCCAACTTGGCCCCGCGGCCATGATCCATAGAGGGCCAGAGGCCCCGAGGGGTCAGGCCAACTTGGCCCCGATCCATAGAGGGTCAGAGGCCCCAAGGGGCCAGGCCAACTTGGCCCCGCGGCCACGACCCACAGAGGCCCCAAGGGGCCAGGCAAAATTGGCCCCGCGGCCATGATCCACAGAGGGCCAGAGGCTCTCAATCATTATTATCAAAGCTAATTCTCAAATTGGATGGATCACACAACCTCACTCACATATTCTTTATCAATTATTAAAGGTTGTTTCTGAATTTTGATCACAGAACTTAATGCAAATATTCTTGATTGATTGACAAAGCTCATTCTCAAATTTTGATTACACAACCTTACTCTGACAAATTATCATTATCAAAAAGCTCTATCTCGAATTTGGATCACGGAATCTCACTCAAGTATTCTTAGCTGTGCCCCTCCCCCATCAAGTCTTTCATAAACCGGTCTGTTCTTTTAGAATCTCCTCATTTGGTATTTTGAACTCGTGAGAGACTGCTCAAAATTTGGTTTCCTTTCCCTCAGTTCAGACTCAGAGATAATTTGAAATCATTCAACAAGAAGTTTAACGCGCGCACACACACACACACACACACTTGAGTTGAGCATTACTTGGAAATTCTTATATTTTCCATTTTGCTGTTATTATCAGCATCTTCCCATTTTGTCCTTTTCTTTCGAGAAAGTTTACAGTCTGACATTTGTCACTGCTGTCAGTTAATAACTTTTTGGTCTTTGACCCATTTTGTCATTTTCTCGATTCGATCGTCACTGACCACTCTCTCCTGTCTGGCAGACATCGTTGCTGCCATCATAGCTAGCAAGCTGCCTGCAGCGGGTCATCCCTATGTTCCCCGTCCCTATGTTACCCGGGTCCTATGTTCCCCTCTACCGGGGAACTAAGGACCCTTTTTAAAAAAAAGGGTTCTATGTTCCCCGCTGCGGGGAACGTACAACACTTTTTCCAGAAAAGGGTTCTATGTTCCCCGCTGCTTCCAATGCGCGACTAAGTAAGACGCACGCAGACACGCATGACAGAGACGCGTTTAAGTTGTCGAAGGAAGGAAGTTCGCGTTTGAGTTGCTCTATCTGCTGCCGCACGCCCTGTGACAGGTTAGGTTTAGGGATGGTTTTGGTCAGGGCACAATTTCGCCAAAAAAGTGCTCCACAACGCCCTGTGACAGGTTAGGTTTAGGGATAGTTTTGGTCAGGGCACAATTTCGCCAAAAAAAAGTGCTCCACAACGCCCTGTGACAGGTTAGGTTTAGGGATGGTTTTGGTCAGGGCACAATTTCGCAATTTCGCCAGATACAATGCAGGGAACATAGGACCCTTTTTTAGAAAAAGGGTCCTAAGTTCCCCGGTCGCATACAAAGACCCAGGAACAACCGGGGAACATAGGACCCGGGGAACATAGGACCCGGGGAACATAGGCACGCTCCCGCCTGCAGATAGCAACATTTTGGTGTCCTTTGGGAAAATATTTAGAAAGAAGACAAAAGTACACACAGTTGTACAACTATTATCTTTATGATCTTTTTTTTGTTAGTTTCTCTGTTACTGTGTGTGGCCAATTAAGCGACTTTTGGCCATACCTGGCTGGTGACATTTAGCGACTTTCTGGTTGATGTTAAGATTAATAATAGCAACAGTTCTCTTCATCTTAATGCAATTTATTGTGTCTGTCTCTCCACATTTTGCCATTAGGTACTTTGAGCTCTTGTTGGTCAGTCACTCTAAGGTACATTGTTGCTGCCATCATAGCTAGCAAGCTGCCTGCAGATAGCGACATTTTGGTGTCCTTTGAGAAATATTAAGAAAGAAGACAAAAGTACAAGACATTGTACGATTACTATCTTTTTAAAATTATTTGTTTCACTGTGTGATTGACCGACTTTGCCGCTAGATTTCGCGTCTTTTGGCCATACCTGGCTAGCGACTAAAAACATCATTTAGCGACTTTTTGGTTGTGAAGATAAGTGGTAAAAGCAGATCTTCCTGTTGGTCTTCCCACATTTTGCCATTTGGTACTTTGCACTCTTCTTGGTCACTCCAAGGCATTTGTCCCTGCCTTCAGCTAGTCACTTGGCTCTTTTGGAATATATTTCACTGTAATTGGCTCTCTCTCTCTCTTTCTCCTCAGTACAAATCAGCCTGTTCCCTTGCCATTCATCACTGACCACTCTGCTCTCCTGTCTGTCAGACATTATTGCTGCTTGCAGATAGCTTGGGGTCCTTAGAGAAAATATCAGAAGAGAAAAGTACACAATTATCTTAATTATCTTTTTTATTCAGTCAGTCCTTCAGTGAGTCCCAGTGTGTTGGCGATTAAGCAACGTTGGCATTCAATTAGCGACTTTTGGCCATACATGGCTGGCGACTCAAAAAACTAGAAAAAAAGTACAAAAAGTTGTACAATTAATATCTTTATTATCCTTAATTCCCCTGAATCCTAGAGTGTGTTGCAATTAAGCAACTTTGCTGCTAGGTTTAGCGACTCTTGTTTTGGGCATACCTGGCTAGCGACTACAAACATTATTCAGCAACTTTTTGGCTGTTAAGATTAACGTTAATAAATTAAATCCTAATACAATTTATTGTGTTGGTCTCGCCATCTTGCTATTAGGTACTTTGAATTCTTGTTGGTCTCTGCTAAGGTATCTGGCTGTTGTCTTTGCCTTCAGTTAGTCACTTGGCTCTGGAATATATTTAACTGTACTTGGCTCTCTCTTTCTCCTCAGTACAAATCAGTCTGTTCCCTTGCCATTTAGACATTTTCTTGATTGGATCATCACTGACCACTCTGCTCTCCTGCTGTCTATCAGACATTGTTGCTCCCATCATAGCTAGCAAGCTGCCTTGGTGTCCTTTGTGAAAATATTTAGATAGAAGACTAAAGTGCACAAAGGTGTACAATTATTATCTTTTCAAAATATTTGTTTCACTGTCAGTGTGATTGACCGACTTTGCCGCTAGATTTCGCGTCTTTTGGCCATACCTGGCTAGCGACTGAAAACATCATTTAGCAACTTTTTGGTTGTGAAGATAAGAGGTAAAAGCAGATCTGCCTGTTGGTCTTTCCACATTTTGCCATTTGGTACTTTGCACTCTTGTTGGTCACTCCAAGGCATTTGTCCCTGCCTTCAGCTAGTCACTTGGCTCTTTTGGAATATATTTCACTGTAATTGGCTCTCTCTCTCTTTCTCCTCAGTACAAATCAGTCTGTTCCCTTGCCATTTAGACATTTTCTTGATTCGATCATCACTGACCACTCTGCTCTCCTGCTGTCTATCAGACGAATCAGTTGATTCTCTGCTCTCAATTGTCTATGCTAGTAAGCTGTTATTCTCTGCTTTGGAGTGTTGATGCTGGGTTGCTAGTTTTCTAAATCACCTCACACACTTGAAGGAAGCAGCACCGATCATAAACACACAAACAAACTCACACACACACACACACACACACACACACACACACATAGTTGGTTTATCTGTTGTGATAGGCAAAGAGCCAATGTGCAAAGAAAGAAGGGAAATATGGATCATAAACGTTTAAGTGGAGGAGCTAGAAAAAAAATTCAGCAAGAAAAGAAAAAAAAGGAATCAGTTTTACTTGAGAGTGTTCCAAATATCTCCAGCTTCTTCAGTACAAAGACATCTGCTGAAAGCAATTCTATAAATGCTACTGCAAATTCAGCTAAGGTTAGCAATGCACCTGAGCTAGCATGTAGCTCCCAAGATCCTGAGACCACTACAAGTGTAGACACTGAACCAAATGCTTCTGATGCTTATGATTCAACCAATTCAGCAGTAGCCAGTTGCTCGGATGAATGTGAGGTCACTGCACCTCTGGACAGCATAGAAAATGAGCTGAATCTTTCTTCAACACCATCTACAGTGACAACTCTACCTAGTGATCCCGCTAAATGGGCTGAGACCCTCACTGAGTCAATGAAGGAAGTTCTTATTCAAAGAGGTGCAAAATCATTTCACAACCGTCACAGCCATTATCCAGCTTCTGTGAGGAACAGTGGGCTAGGAGGCAAAACCCGATGCCTAAACAATGAACATTTTACTTCACACTTGCCCAATGGACAACGAGTACAAAGAGAGTGGCTGATGTACTCTCCCTCTACTGGTAATGTTTACTGCTTTGCATGCAAACTGTTTTCCCCAAAAACGCATTCTTTTGTGACAGGCTATTGTGATTGGAAACACTCAGAAAGATTTGGTGAACATGAGCGAAGTGCTGAGCACATAACCTGCATGCAAGCAGTCTTGAACCGCGCCAAAGGTGCCACAGTTGATGCAGACCTGTTCAAACAGTTTCAGGCAGAGAGCAGCTATTGGAGGCAGGTGTTACAAAGAGTTGTTGCAGTCATTAAATTCCTTGCAGAAAGGGGCCTTGCATTTAGGGGTAAAAATGAATCGTTAGGGTCTCCTCTCAATGGGAACTACCTTGGTATTCTGGAGGTCCTGGCTGAATTTGATCCCTTTCTAAAGGATCACATCAGAAAGTTTGGGCAGATGGGTCGAGGTAATACCTCATATCTGTCCTCCACCATTTGTGAGGAATTCATTGAATTGATGGGTGCAAAAACCAAACAGGCTATAGCAGATGAACTGCAAGCAAGCAAATACTACTCTATCATTGTGGATTCAACCCCAGATTTATCTCATGTGGACCAATTGACATTCATATTCCGTTTTGTTAGCAAAGAGGGCAGTGTTGTTGAACGCTTTGTGGGTTTTGAGCCCATTACTAGCCATACAGGTGAAAGTTTGGCTAACTGTGTCATGTCTGTGTTGGAAAATCTAGGGTTAGAGCTGTCAAATTGCAGGGGGCAGGCTTATGATAATGCCAGCAACATGTCAGGGAGGTATAATGGGTTGCAGGCTCACTTAAAGAAAAGCAACCCATTAATACACTATATTCCATGTGCAGCTCACTCTTTGAATTTGGTGGGAGTCAACAGCATTGACAGATGTGGAAATGAAGTCTCTAAGTATTTTGACTTGATTCAGTCTATTTACAACTTCACAACTGCATCCACACACCGATGGGACAGGGTATTTGGCAATTCCAACATAGATCTCACACTTAAAGCTTTATCCAACACGCGTTGGAGTTGCCGTGCAGAATCTACCAAAGCACTGTGGCAGAACTACAGTAAAATAAAAGCAGCACTACAGGTTATTTCCACTGATGACACAGAGAAACGAGACACACGAACTGAAGCTGACAGTCTAGTGCGGAAGCTGGATTCACTTGAGATGGCCTTCATGGCAGGCTTTTGGGACACTGTTCTGTCCAGATTTCAGGCCACAAGTCTGCAACTTCAAAAAGCAGACATGGACCTTGGTACAGCAGTTAGATTGCTGGAATCTCTGCGCACCTTTGTTCTCTCCCAAAGAGATCTATTTGATCATTTTGAGCAGAAAGCCTTAAACATGTTGGGTGGCACCCCATCTTACAGGGCTGAACGGACGAGGAAACGTAAAAAGTTTGCTGATGAATCAGCATCCCCAGATGTTGTGCTTGAGGGAAGGCAACTGTTTCAAATAGAGACATTTATTGCCTCTATTGATCAACTGAGTTCAAGCCTTAATCACCGTCTGGAGGCCTACAAACATCTGAACAATTTGTTCAGTGTCCTTTTCTCTTTGGATACAGAGTCCAATGCTTCAGTCCTTCACAAGGCCAAGATTCTCACTGAATCATACCCATCTGACCTCAATGAAAGTCTTGGACAGGAGCTTATACAGTTCAAATCTTTTATACAGCTCAACAACACTGATGAGGAGAGGACCCCTTCAGGACTGCTCAAAACAATAATACATTTTGGACTACAGCCTACGTTTCCTAATACATACATTGCGCTACAGATTTTTCTCACTCTACCGGTCAGTAACTGTGAGGGAGAACGCTCATTCTCTCTTTTGTCAAGAGTAAAAAATGAGCTGCGCACAAGAATGACTCAGAAAAGATTAAATGCGTTATCTCTAATGGCAATTGAGAGTGAGCTGACAAGAGAGTTGGACTTCAATGATGTGGTGGATGATTTTGCAAAATTGAAAGCACGAAAGAAACCCCTTGCTTAAAGGTGCACTGTGTAAGATTTTTAGGTTATTTCCAGAATTCACCCATTCACTAATGTTAGGCTACCTGTTTTCATGAATACTTACCACCACCATAAAATTCTAGGTATCCATTATGACTTGGAGAATTGCACTTTTGCCATTTCTGGGAAGTGTCACCTGGATTGTGAAGATAGGATTGACTTTAGGCAGAAGCTTGGTGCTTTCTCTGGCAAACTGAACCTCAAGCTTCATTCTCTGCAGCTTTGCATTCTTGTGCAGACTTTCATCCACAAGGAACTTTTCAACTTCCCCACTATCGTGAAGGGGCCATCAAAAGATTTCAGTGTGTCCAGCATGTCTAGTCTCTTACTCTCCTTTCTTTGAGCCATCTCTTGTTTCTCATCTGCCCTACTCTCGAATTTTGCCTTCATGAATTTACTCCAGTTGAGTTCAACCTCCCTTTTTGCTTGTGCTGCTGCCTTGAAACCTCTGAAGCTCCTGGCTCTTCTGTAAAATTATTGACCTATTGACTGCGTTCAGTGTGCCCAACTTCTTCAGTTTGTAGTCCACCTTGCCACATTGTCTCTCCATCCCAATGTTGTGCACAGGGGTGCCATCAATGTTACTAGCCTGTTCACTGACAGGGTCCATTGGGAAGGTCTCCTCATCCATCCTCTGCCTGGCCAGGACAGTCTTCAGATGGGGCAGCATGAGATCTGTCAGCTGCTTCACTTCATCCAAGTATTCGGCAGCCACGTCTGACACTGAGTTCAGGACATGTCCAGTGCCTGTCCAGCCACTATAGCATTCTTGGAAATGGGCTATCTTGACCTGCATGCAGCCCTTGTACCATGAACTGGCCTACACCTTTCTTTGTGGTGCTCTCCGATGCATGTTATCATTTTACCTTTCTCCTTCTCCTCAAGCTTAACCACAAATAGATACAGACTTTGAGCCTCAATTTGCTGCACAGCTGCCGTTATGCCAATGTGTTTTCCTAAGATATTATTTTATTTTTAATGATAGAAGGGAGGAAAAGGGGGCAAAAATCATGTCCGATTTAGTTTTTTGGGTGGGTTGGGGGGTTTATTTCATGATAGCTACCAACTTCCAATACATAATATCTCTCAAATGACCCAATGCACCATCACTGAAGTGGGCGTAATCATTTTCAAAAATGTTTATTTTTAGGCCATTTATCCCCTCCCCCTGTGTCTGTGTGAAACCTGTGCTTGTCAGTGTCTGTGTGGTATACCTAATAGTGTGTGTGCAGTATGTGCACTCTTCTGTACAGTACAGTGTGCATGTCTGTTCACAGTATACAGTATTTCTTGCATAGTGCGTGCGTGTGTGTGCGCCCACACGCGCGGGGGGTTGAGGGGCCAAGACCATGTCAGGCCCAGGGGGCCAAAATTTCTTAATCCGCCCCTGCATACGTGCTGTCACTTGTTGCGATGTCGGGCGTCTACCACAACACTAATGGGCCTACAGTCTGTAACTATCCACTTTGCTATGGCATTTGTTAGCTTCTCTTGCTCTGGTTTATCTATACTTCTCCCGCACGCTGCATTTAACGTAGTCTGCCGAAGCCTGGCTCCACTTCCTGCTTTGTTGAATGGTTTGCTCGCATCAACAGTCTGCTTCGCGTTAAGGTGATATTTTAGACCGGAAGTACTCCTGTGATAAGAAAATTCAGCTTGGCAGTGGCTACAAACGACTTTGCTTCTGTCAATTTCGCCGCCTAGAAGTACTTTATACTGAAAATGACCCTGTAAAAGTTCTGTTGAGTTACCCCTCTTCTCCATGCTTGTTTTGTTTTCTTCCGCGTTCTATTTCCGTTTCCGCAGGAGCCAGCAATAGGCGTTGACAAAATAAAAGCAGGTAAAAAAAACATACGCAATAACACGCGATAAAATATTTGTCGCCGTTAATAGATTGATGGGTTTACTCAAAATTAACGCATTAACTTGCCCACCCCTAGTTTTTATATAAATGTGTCTTTTTTTTTTTTCATTTAATAAACGTTCTTGTGGTCTACATACCATGTGTTATATCTCCAAAAGGAATGCACTGCACAGGAATTTTTCTTATTTGTTGTTTACTCAACATCTTGTAGCACACGCATAGAAAGCTTGGATACACTCTTCTTCTAATGGCAAGTGACGTCTCCTCATGAGCCAACCTAACAACGAGTGCGCCCTCTAGTGGCTTATCTCTTATAAGTGTAATTATCTCTCAAGGGAGCCAACATAAATGTATACATACATAAGTAGGTTAATAAAAGATTAGCTATGGTACCACACCATGTAATAGTGGTTCTTGGGTCAACGTTTTGCATAGATTTTGTTTTACAGACTGCCCTAAAGTCGCTTTCTGACTATTTCTTTATAATGTGCCGTTTTGTTGGCAATCTTATTTATGAGTCGAAGTCCTCCTTCAGGCCAAAACCTCTTTGACTGGGTCTCTACCCCGTCAGCCATGTTGTAGGTTTTAGTGCTTTGATATCGTGTCTACTGACAGATATAAGTTAGAACTATATGCTACTTTGTATTAGAAATGGTAATAGCATAGGTAGGATTTTAGCATACACGTGCATGTACGAGCAAGTCTGCCCACAAAAGATGATTTAGAAAAATAAGGAACTTATTGACGTCAACTTTGGACTAGATCTGATTAAAAATGTAGTACTCACGCATAGCTCTATTGGCTGTACCATTTATGGATGATGTAATTAGGGCAAATATGTCGTTAAAGTCTCAAATTCCATATGGCTGGTGCTGGCTGCAGATCCCAGTTCCACCGCACATCTTATGGCTTTCAAAAAGTCTCGACCAAGTGTACAGGGGTCATTCACATCATCCACGTAAGCGGAAAATGTTGCTGACAAGCCGCCAATGATGAAAATAAATGTCGCTTTACCTTTCATCTGGGCCGTTTCACCATTATGTCTTATGAGAGTTGGTTCTAGAACCATTACAACTGGAACAATGTCCAGTCTGACAATCGTGGCTGAAAATCCAGTGTCCACCAGGGCTGTGCAGGGCACGTCCCCAATCTGCCCGCGAACATGACAGGGGTCCCTCACCTCTGCCCAGCCCACAGTCACAAAAAGTCTCGTCATCGAATGCTGCAACTCCCAGTAACTGGTGATGTGTATTTCTGGTCTTGTCATCCTCGTCCGGACAGAAGGGCAACACGGCAGTGCGGCTGGATCAAAAGAGACTTTGTACTGAAAAAAAAGTTGCTTTTTTACAAGCGGGCGTCATTATACAGGACTGCAGTTCTTGGAGGAGGTCAGGTCAAAAATTAGGCAGTCCTCACTTGGAGAAGCCAAACCATCAGTTTTATATTCCTACCTCCTGTCTGTGTGTGTGTGTGCTAAGTCAGGAAAGCGCATCCTGGCCATAAAGGAGATGTGTGTAAGTGACTGAAAAGAAAACAGAGGCCGGTCGTATCTTAGATGCTGTCATTAAGCTAAACATGTAGTCTCTTCTCACGGATAGGGCCATCACTTTTGCATACCAAGGTCCAATTGTATTGACTTTTCTTCCGCGAGAACTAATCCAATCCACACACAAATGTCAGTACTAAAGGGCCCTATGTTATTATGTACCTAAACTGAAATGCTACTATTTACTTAAACCTGGTGGTTCGCTTTCTCCAAGATGGATATAAACATTCACCATATGCAAAACATAATATGAGTTCATTAATTCACTTCACTGGCCAAAGGGGTCTGTGTCGTTCAGGCTAAACGGACCCTGTCCTGTTTCCCTGCTTCACACAAATTTGAATACACAAACTCACACATTTTTTACACACACACAAAATCGAAATTCGGTCACACAAATTAAAACAAGCGCAAGCGAATCTGATTACACGCACACAGATTGAGATACAGACACGTGAATCGGATTGCTCAGACACTCGTCACACAAACTCTTGTGCAACACCGTTCAACTCTGCAGGTCTAGCAGACTTCACACACACGTCAACAGCACCGTTCCTTAAGGGCGCACGCACACACACACACACACACACACACACACACACAAATCACAGATATTACAATGTATTACGTTAGACAAAACAAAGTATGGAGTGAAATTACGGCCAAAACTCCACAAACACACAAAAAGGTTTATAACTCAGGCCCAACGATTTTTAAAAAAGCATTTCTGTATGTAAAAAAAATTGATTCGCAAGTATAATGGAACATTGATTTACGAACCCCTCTTTGTGCGAACTTTTCGGCTTACACATTTTTGCTTCCTTCAAAGACAAGTTCATATATATATTTATATATATAAATGGTTTTGAGAGGGAATCGATAGATTTTATCGATACTAGAAAAAGGAAAACATTGGATTTAAGAACGCCAGATTTTATATAAAGTTTAGAACTTTTAAGAATAAAGACGTTGTTGTATATTTGATGGTCGTGTGATGAGCCAAGAAGACGCCAACGAGGAATCGTCGAACAAAAAGCTTTATTTGTTTCAGCGAGCCTCAGACTGGAACTGCAGTTTCCAGGAGCTGTTTTCTTGGACAACTGTCCTTAAAGGCCTACTGAAATGATATTTTTTTATTTAAACGGGAATAGCAGATCCATTCTATGTGTCATACTTGATCATTTCGCGATATTGCCATATTTTTGCTGAAAGGATTTAGGAGAGAAAATCGACGATAAAGTTCGCAACTTTTGCTCGCTGATAAAAAAAAGCCTTGCCTGTACCGGAAGTAGCGTGACGTCACAGGAGCTAGTATTCCTCACAATTCCCCATTGTTTACAATGGAGCGAGAGAGATTCGAACCGAGAAAGTGACGATTACCCCATTAATTTGAACGAGGATGAAAGATTCGTAGATGAGGAACGTTACAGTGAAGGACTTGAGAGGCAGGGATGGACGTATCTTTTTTCGCTCTGACCGTAACTTAGGTACAAGCTGGCTCATTGGATTCCACACTCTCTCCTTTTTCTATTGTAAATCACAGATTTGTATTTTAAACCACCTCAGATACTATATCCTCTTCAAAATGAGAGTCGAGCACACGAAATGGATATTTAAAGTGACTTTTATCTCCAAGACAATACATTGGTGACACACTTAGCTACTGAGCTAACGTGCTAGCATCGTTCTCAAATGAAGATAGAAACAAAATAAATAAACCCCTGACTGGAAGGATAGACAGAAGAGCAAAAATACTATTAAACCATGTACATGTAACTACACAGTTAAAAATTCTCAGCCTGGTAAGGCTTAACAATGCTGTTGCTAACGACACTAAGGCTAATTTAGCAACTTAGCAACCGGAACTCACAGAACTGTGTACTCTCTCCTTTTTCTATTGTGTATCACGGATTTGTATTTTAAACCACCTCGGATACTATATCCTCTTGAAAATGAGAGTCGAGCACGCGAAATGGACATTTAAAGTGACTTTTATCTCCAAGACAATACATCGGTGACACACTTAGCTACTGAGCTAACGTGCTAGCATCGTTCTCAAATGAAGATAGAAACAAAATAAATAAACCCCTGACTGGAAGGATAGACAGAAGAGCAAAAATACTATTAAACCATGTACATGTAACTACACGGTTAAAAATTCTCAGCCTGGTAAGGCTTAACAATGCTGTTGCTAACGACGCTAAGGCTAATTTAGCAACTTAGCAGCTGGAACTCACAGAACTATGATAAAACATTAGCGCTCCACCTACGCCAGCCAGCCCTCATCTTCCCATCAACAGCCGTGCTCACCTGCGTTCCAGCGATCAACGGCGCGACGAAGGACTTCATCCATGGGTTTGGCGGCAAGCATCAGCTAGGCGTCTTCTATCAGGGTAAGTAGTCCTTGTTGTGTTGCTGTAAGTATTGTACTTAGCCGCTAAGACACCGATCGATCCCACCTACAACGTTCTTCTTTGCAGCCTCCATTGTTCATTAAACAAATTGCAAAAGATTCACCAACACAGATGTCCAGAATACTGTGGAATTTTGTCGAAGAAAACAGAGCTTTGTGTATTGTGTCCAATAGGGCCCAAACACTTCCGTGCATTTTATGATGTCACGCGCATAAATCATATCCAAAGGAGATTTTCAACCGGAAGTGTGGCGGGAATTTTAAAATTGCACTTTATAAGTTAACCCGGCCGTATTGGCATGTGTTTCAATGTTAAGATTTCATCATTGATGTATAAACTATCAGACTGCGTGGTCGGTAGTAGTGGGTTTCAGTAGGCCTTTAAATACCTTTTACACAAAGACAGTTACTCTTTGTTGTTCTAGCCTTGGGGCCGGTCAGTCTGGACAACACCTAGTTTGTTGCTTGGCCAGTCAGCCTATTTCCTGTGATCGGTTTGAGTCGGGTGACCTCCGACCCCTATCCTCTACTCCTACTTGTGAGGGCTTCCTACAAGATGTTGCTAATAAATTTACACTTCCTCCTAAAATCCTAAAATGATTTGCCCGCCTGTGGCCTAATATCTGTATTTGTGTGCGCGCCTTTTAGTGTCAGTGCTCTTGTGTGTATGAAATGTGCGAGAGTGGCAGAGTAAACAAGGTCGTCTGAGTGTCTGAGTGTGCGTGAGCGTGTGTTTTGACTCGCTGAGTTTGCTACTGCTTGTTAATAATGCGTTTCAAAGTGTATCTTTGACTGTGCCTCCTCTTCCCCACTGCCGAGCATTACAGTTTCATTCATTACAACACAAAAACTTTCAATTAGAGCATGATTGCAAAAGTCACAACAAATACAAACGATACAACAACTTCAAGCCACTGTTGTATATTTGATGGTTGTGTGATAGGTGATGAGCCAAGGAGACGCCAACAAGGAATGGTCGAACAAAAAGCTTTATTTGTTTTAGCGAGCCTCCGACTGGAGCTGCAGCTCCAGGAGAATGAGTAGGCCAGATTACTCTCTTCTGATGTCCTCTCGAAACACTGTGCTTAAATACCTTTTTACACAAACAACAAGGAATGGTCGAACAAAAAGCTTTATTTGTTTTAGCGAGCCTCCGACTGGAGCTGCAGCTCCAGGAGAATGAGTAGGCCAGATTACTCTCTTCTGATGTCCTCTCGAAACACTGTGCTTAAATACCTTTTTACACAAAGACCCTTAGGCTATGTCTACATTAAGCCGAATAACCCCTTAAACGAATAATTATTTAGCCTAAGCCCTATTTCAGCCACACTAAACTATCGTTTAAGGTCCCCCTCCTTGGATAATTTTTTACACGGGTAAGTGCGCCGTGTATTTCTTGAATCTCCGGCTCTTAGCTTTGTATGGACTCAATGATCATTTACAAACTGAGTTCGGAGAGGAAGTGACGCCAGAAAGACCGCGCCCCACACAGAAAGTGACGTCAGAAAGAACGCGCCACAGCCAGCTTCATAATAAAGCAGTTTCGTAACTCAGAGCAAACCCCTGGAAATATGGAGGCGAGTCATCCAGACATGCCCGTGTTTCTCCTTCCTCTACATGTGCAGCCGCTTATAGAAATCACACATGAATACCTTAAGAGAAAGCGATTGCAGCTATTTCGGATACAACACTTCTCAGACAGCAAGAGAACTTTCGAATGTCCGGGTCAGCTGTGATTCTCCTTGTAATATTCATAGCCAATGAAGACCCTATGTTGGATGAGTGGCATTTTAATCAGGCATCTGTTTAGGCAACTACAAGCTCAAGGTGGCCCGGTAGGGGTCCTGGCTTGGAATGAGGAAGTCAGTAGGGGACACAGATAACGGTAGAGAAGTTGGATGTAGATGACCTGTTGGAATAAAAATACAACTCAAAGTCTGAAGAAATCGTCCTGCAGTTTATTCCATACATGGGAATATTACATGGTGTCAGAATAGAGGAGCAGAACCGACACTAACATGGAACCGACAGGAGTGCCGTCGCCCCGCATGGATTGGGAGTCTCTCGATTTATCGGGAGAATGGAGAAAGTTCAAGCAGCATGTTGGACGCTACAAAGCAAAGGTGAAGCGGAAAGATGCAGCTATTTACTCCTGTGGGTAGGAGAGAAAGGGCGAGACATTTTTAATATGTGGGTCCTGACTGCGGAGGAAGTAAATGTACTGACAGGGTACTACGACCTTTTTGAAGCATATGTAACACCCAAAAAGAACACAATATTTGCTAGGTATAGGTTCCAGGAAAGAGTGCAGGGACCTAGTGAATAATTTGAGCAATTTGTGACCGGATTGAAGCTGCTAGCAAAGGATTGTGATTATGCGAACAGGGATGAGATGGTCAGAGACCGCGTTGTGTTTGGGATACGTTCAGCTAAAGTGAGAGAAAAGCTCTTAAACGTTGGATCCGAGTTAACGCTAGACAAAGCCATAGATATAGCAAGATCAAACGAGCTAACCCAGACGCAGACTAAGGCTCTCAGCGGAGTCACCAGTAGCCCGCGTGAACAGCAGCTAGTACATGCAGTACACTGGCGCGCATCAAACGGTGCCACAGAGAAAACGGAAAACATGCGAGTGCCGTTTGTAAATCTAGCCAGTACACCAGGAAGACAGTGCATGAAGTAAGCCAAAGCCCTGAGTCAGATACAGACGAATTCTTTGTAGATGCAGTGCAGAGAGAGCGTGTTGCAGAAGTAGAGCAGGCTTTTGCATGTATTGAAATGGGCAAGCAGGGAAGAGAGCTGAGGTTTAAGCTAGATACTGGGGCCCAGGTGAACATAATTCCTCTGAGAGAGTACCACAGCCTGAAACAGGAGTCTAAGCTTCAACCCACCACACGCAGACTGACAGGCTACAGGGGAGAACAGCTAAAAGTAAAAGGCACATGCACAATAAATTGTAAATATAAAGCATGCTGCATGATGTTGGACTTTTACATCGTAGAAACGCAAGCGCCCCCTGTGCTAGGTCTACAAGCATGCCTGGACATGGATCTCATCAAGTTAGTGCTGTCAGTCACTGCGCCGCCGCCGCTTGAGAAAAAGACAGTGATGGAGGAGTTTAGTGACGTGTTCAAAGGGATCGGATTATTTCCCGGGGAATGCAAAATCCACCTGGACCCGAACGCAATACCCGTGGCGGCCCCTCCAAGAAAGCTTCCACACAAGCTACACTGTCAACTAAAGGTAGAGCTACGAGAGATGGAGAACACACACATCATCGCCAAGAAAACTGAACCAACAGAGTGGGTAAATCGGCTAGTGGTCGTCGAAAAACCACGGACAGGCAAGCTCAGAGTATGCCTGGACCCTAGAGACTTGAACAAGGCCATTATGTGCCCGCACTACCCACTACCAACACTGGAGGACATCACGTCTGAGCTAGCCGGAGCGCGCTACTTCAGCCTAATGGACGCCCGCTCAGGATATTGGGCCATCAAACTGTCAGAGGAATCGTCCAAACTCACAACGTTCTGCACGCCGTTCGGGCGTTACCGATTCCTGCGGTAACCATTTGGACTCATCTCAGCACAGGACGAATTTCAGCGGAAAATAGACGAAACCTATGAGGGCCTTGACGGCGTACTTGCAATCGTTGACGACATCCTCATTTACGGAGCGACCAGGGAGGAGCATGACAGAAGGCTCCGTACTATGCTGCAGAGGTCACGGGAGAGAGGAGTCCGGCTCAACCCGGAAAAGAGCACCATCGGAGCCACTGAAGTAAGTTACTTCGGGCATCGGCTCTCAGCAGACGGTCTCAAGCCAGATCCAGAGAAAGTATCCGCCATCAAGAACATGGAACCGCCAAAGAACCGGGCAGAGCTAGAGACTGTGCTAGGCATGGCCAACTACCTGGCCAAGTTTGCCCCCTGCCTCTCCGAGGTGAACGCGCCCATGCGACAGCTGCTGAAGCAATCCAGCAAGTTCCTGTGGGACAAACAACAGGACGCAGCGTTCCAGAAGATGAAAGACGTGCTCACCATAGAACCGGGCCCAGTCTTGGCCTATTTCGATCCGGAGAAACCTCTCAGTCTACAGGTGGATGCTTCGAAGTACGGGCTCGGAGCCGTGCTGCTCCAAGAGGGCAGACCTATCAGCTATGCGTCCAAATCCCTTACAGACAGTGAGATCAACTATGCGCAAATAGAGAAAGAAATGTACGCAATACTCTTCGGCTTCAAACGTTTCCACCAATACGCCTACGGACGCCACATCCTGGTGGAATCGGATCACAAGCCACTCGAGTCGATTCTGAAGAAGCCCCTTGCTGCAGCCCCTCCGAGGCTACAACGTATAATAATCCTTCAAAGGATTCTGTGACCAATTACAAACACATGCTACTTCCAAGCGTATAAGAAAATTGTACATGATATAATTCACTTCACCACAAAAGATGCAACAGACACAACGGAAGTGACAGCGGTGCAAGTTAAGTAATTTCCTCGGAAACAAATAAATAGAAGCGATGGATTAAGGAGGCTACGGAAATTAGGAAGAGAGGGACCAACACCATCAACAGGGATGAAGGGGCATACACGCTTCCGCACACCTGGGACGCTGTCCGTCATCGGAGACGCCAGAGTGGAAAACAGATACTCTATGGCCAGGCCGAGGAACTTTATTTAGCAGGCAAATCTACTGTAAAAATGGTTGTTATTGAACTTTTATTGAAAATTGCTTGAATGTTGAAAATGAAAGCAGAAAATGTTTCCTTTTGTTAATTCAACCTAAAGTGTTGGTTGCACTTTATTTAAATAGATGTAAATTCATTGGCCATTTATCGTTTCCAATCGTATCGTTCTAAAAAAATGGGATCGCCCCTGAATCGAATCAGCAACCATAAATATTGTTGTTAAAACTAATTGTTACACCCCATATATATATATATATATATATATATATATATATATATATATATATATATATATATATATATATATATATATATATATATATATATATATATATATATATATATATATATATTTATATACGTGTGTGTGTGTGTGTGTGTGTGTGTGTGTGTGTGTGTGTGTGTGTGTGTGTGTGTGTGTGTGTGTGTGTGTGTGTGTGTGCGCGTGCATGCGTGTGTACTTGTATTTCTACCCTTCTTGAGACACCAACAAGGAAAAGTACCTTCCATATGAGGACCGGTGAACAAGTTAGGACCGAAATCATGGTCCCAATACGGAAAACCATTGCATCTAATAGAGAATGTCTCATTTGCACCCCTGGTGGTGAAATCTATCAAAGTTAGGGTGGTCCCAAAAAGGAAGGATTTTTCAAATTGACTGTGTGTCGGTTTTAAAAGTGCTCCCCCTCTGGTCAACATATGAAATAACAAGTGTGTGTAAGAAATTGAAATGTGCCCCCTTTGGCCAAAATGAATTGTTTTTAAATATATATACATACATGTATATAGAGACATACTGTAATAACTTGAAAGAAGATTAAAAAACAATTACAAACAAAAAATTCAACAACAACAAAAATAAACTAAGAGCAGACTTTTTTCTTAGAAAATTGGGAACAATTTCTCATATTCTTTCTGTTTCTTTAATATTGCAATATTTTCTCGTAAATGTATTACTTTTTTATGTAAAATTATTACTTTTTAATGCGAAATGGTGACATTTGTCATATAAAATTCGGACTTATATCACAATATTGCCAATTTCTTTTTTGTTGTTCTTGTAAAATAGTGACATTTTTTGAGTGAAATTATGACTTGTCATAATTTTGCCAAAGCAAAATTCCAATTATTATAAAATTGCCAAAATGTAAAATTTTCTCATAAAAATTGTGACTTTTGTCGAGTAACATTACGACTCTTTTCATAAAATTGCCAACATTTTAAGCTTTTCTTGTAAAATTGCGACTGTTATTGAGTAAAATTCCAACTTTTATCATAATATTGCACAAATGTTCAGTTTTTCTTGTAAAATGTTGACTTGCGTTGAGTAAAATTACGACTTTTATTATAATACTGCCAAAATTCTAAGTTTTTCTTGTGAAATTGTGACCTTTTTCTTGTGAAATTCCAACTCATTTTTCACAACAAGCTTTTTTATATATGCATGGTATGTATATATTGGTAATGTTGTAAATACAAATCTCTGCTGGCCCCACTATGGACTGGACTCTCACTATTATGTTAGATCCACTATGGACTGGACTCTCACTATTATGTTAGATCCACCATGGACTGGACTCTCATTATTATGTTAGATCCACTATGGACTGGACTCTCACTATTATGTTAGATCCACTATGAACTGGACTCTCACAATATTATGCTAGATCCACTCGACGTCCATTGCACCGGTCGCCCATGGAGGGGTCCCCACATCTGCAGTCCCCTCCAAGGTTTCTCATTGTCATCCCATTGGGTTGAGTTTTTTCTTGCCGTGATGTGGGGTCTGAGCCGAGGATGTCGTTGTGGCTTGTGCAGCCCTTTGAGACACTTGTGATTCAGGGCTATATAAGTAAACATTGATTGATTGATTGATTGATATCTAGAAAGGGTGGTCCTAAAGAGGTAGGCATTTTTCGGAGGTCTCAAGAATGTATCAAATACAAGAGTGTGTGTGTGTGTGTGTGTGTGTGTGTGTGTGTGTGTGTGTGTGTGTGTGTGTGTGTGTGTGTGTGTGTGTGTGTGTGTTTGTTCTGGCAATGCTTACTTAATCAATCAATCAATCAATGTTTATTTATATAGCCCTAAATCACAAGTGTCTCAAAGGGCTGTACAAGCCACAACGACATCCTCGGTACAGAGCCCACATACGGGCAAGGAAAACTCACCCCAGTGGGATGTCAATGTGAATGACTATGAGAAACCTTGGAGAGGACCGCATATGTGGGTAACCCCCCCCCCCCCCTCTAGGGGAGACCGAAAGCAATGGATGTCGAGTGGGTCTGACATAATATTGTGAAAGTCCAACACATCAGCGAAAGTCCAGTCCATGGTGGGGCCAGCAGGAACCATCCCGAGCGGAGACGGGTCAGCAGCGTAGAGATGTCCCCATCCGATGAACAGGCTAGCGGTCCACCCCGGGTTGGGAGCAGAGTAGAAAAGAAAAGAAAAGAAACGGCAGATCAACTGGTCTAAAAAGGGAGTCTATTTAAAGGCTAGAGTATACAAATGAGTTTTAAGATGAGACTTAAATGCTTCTACTGAGGTAGCATCTCTAACTTTTACCGGGAGGGCATTCCATAATATTGGAGCCCAAATAGAAAACGCTCTATAGCCCGCAGACTTTTTTTGGGCTCTGGAAATCACTAATAAGCCGGAGTTCTTTGAACGCAGATTTCTTGCCGGGACATATGGTACAATACAATCGGCAAGATAGGCAGGAGCTTGACCGTGTAGTATTTTATACGTAAGTAGTAAAACCTTAAAGTCGCATCTTAGGTGCACAGGAAGCCAGTGCAAGTGAGCCAGTATAGGCGTAATATGATCAAACTTTCTTGTTTTTGTCAAAAGTCTAGCAGCCGCATTTTGTACCATCTGTAATCTTTTAATGCCAGACATAGAGAGGCCCGAAAATAAAACGTTACAGTAATCGAGACGAGATGTAACGAATGCATGGATAATGATCTCAGCATCGTTTGTGGACAAAATGGAACGAATTTTAGCGATATTACGGAGATGAAAGAAGGCCGTTTTAGTAACACTCTTAATGTGTGACTCAAACGAGAGAGTTGGGTCAAAGATAATACCTAGATTCTTTACCGAGTCGCCTTGTTTAATTGTTTGGTTGTCAAATGTTAAGGTGGTATTATTAAATAGATGTCGGTGTTGAGCAGGACCGATAATCAGCATTTCCGTTTTCTTAGCGTTGAGTTGCAAAAAGTTAGCGGACATCCATTGTTTAATTTCATTAAGACACGCCTCCAGCTGACTACAATCCGGCGTGTTGGTCAGCTTTAGGGGCATGTAGAGTTGGGTGTCATCCGCATAACAGTGAAAGCTAACACCGTATTTGCGTATGATGTCACCTAGCGGCAGCATGTAAATACTAAAGAGTGCAGGACCAAGAACCGAACCCTGGGGAACTCCGCACGTTACCTTAACATAGTCCGAGGTCACATTGTTATGGGAGACACACTGCATCCTGTCAGTAAGATAAGAGTTAAACCAAGACAAGGCTAAGTCTGACATCCCAATACGCGTTTTGATACGCTCTAATAAAATATTATGATCAACAGTATCGAAAGCGGCGCTAAGATCAAGAAGCAGCAACATAGATGACGCATCAGAATCCATCGTTAGCAATAGACCAATAGTCATTTTTGCGAGGGCTGTCTCCGTAGAGTGATTTGCCCTGAAACCGGATTGAAAAGGTTCACAGAGATTGTTAGACGCTAAGTGTTCATTTAGCTGCTGTGCGACAATTTTTTCAAGGATTTTCGAGATAAATGGAAGGTGGGACACCGGCCGGTAGTTCACCATGAGGTCAGGATCGAGGTTAGGTCTTTTGAGTAGAGGATGAATAACCGCTTTTTTGAATGCTAGGGGAACAGTGCCAGAGGAAAGTGATAAGTTTATAATATTTAACACTGATGGACCTAATAAAACAAAAAGCTCCTTGATAAGTTTCCCAGGAATTGGGTCAAGTAAACATGTTGTTTGTTTTGTCCCATTTACACATTTTAACAATTCCTCCAATGTTATTTCATCAAAGAGGGAGAAACTATTTTGGAGGGCAGTGTCCGTCGTATATACAGTCGTATCTGTGTTAATAGAACCCAGTTGTAGCTGAGATGCATTGTCTTTAATCTCTTTTCTAATGACTTCAATTTTCTTATTAAAGAAATTCATAAAGTCATCTGCTGAGTGGGTGGAGCTACTGGGAGGAGTCCCTTGTTGGGTTAGCGATGCTACTGTACTAAACAAAAATGTAGGATCATTTTTGTTGAGGTGGATGAGATTTGAGTAATATTTAGCTTTTGCTGAGGTAAGCATGCGTTTATAAGTTATTAAACTATCACTCCATGCTTGATGGAAAACCTCAAGTTTAGTCGCACGCCATTTGCGTTCAAGCTTTCTACATGATCATTTCTGGGCTTTAGTTTCTTCTGTAAACCATGGGGTACGCCTTTTAGGGGCCCTTTTTAGCTTTAGCGGTGCTACACTATCAATGGTGTCGCGCAGGGCGTCGTTAAAGTTGTTAGTGAGGTTATCAATAGAGCCCACATAATTTGGGAATGGTGCCATTACCGAAGGCAGTAGGTCAGTAAGAGTCGTCGTTGTGGCAGCATTAATGTTGCGGCTGCTATAGTAGTTATTATTATTAGTTTGTTGACAATGAGTCAGAACTTCGAATTTTATAAGGTAATGATCGGACATTACTTTAGTGTACGGGAGTATCGTAACTTTGGAGGTGGTGACACCCCTGACGAGCACTAGATCTATCGTATTACCGTTGCGATGCGTGGGTTCATTTATTATTTGTGTAAGACCACAGCTATCAATTATAGTCTGGAGCGCCACGCATGGAGGGTCCGATGGGGTATTCATATGGATGTTAAAGTCTCCCATTATGATTATATTGTCGGCGTGCGTCACTAGATCAGCAACGAACTCTGAAAATTAATTGATAACGTCCGAATAGGGCCCTGGGGGGCGGTAGATGACAGCCAGGTGCACAGGCAGCGGTGTGACAAACCTCACAGTAAGCACCTCAAACGAGTTATATTTATTATTTAGGTCCGAGGTAAGGCTAAAGTTTTTGTTGTATATTATTGCAACACCCCCACTCCTTTTAATGGGACGGGCAATATGCGTTCCCATATAGCCAGGAGGAGACGCCTCACCCAGCGCAAAAAATTTGTCTGGTTTGAGCCAGGTCTCGGCTAGACTTAATGGGGACGTCGCTCTGTTTACACAGTCACCTTTAGGGCACCTCTGAAGGTATGGTGACAAAAAAACAGGTGCCCTAAAGGGAAACCTTTTAAATGATTTGCTTTAACAATTAAGTGGTGAAACTTCCTATAAGAGGACAGCTGTCGTGCTGTATTCTGAGGATCATGTCATATTATATATTTTTTTATTTTTTTTATTTTTATTTTTTTCATAAATGGTCCTCAGTAGTCACGTACAAATTTGTGTGAATTATGCAAAATTATTTAAATTTGGTCCCCATGAACTATATTATCTCTTTTTCCCCAGGGTCCCCAGTAAGAATGATCAGCACATTACTTCATCCATCCAGAGATTTAAAGACGTGTAGGAGCTAACTGGGCAGTGGCCATTTTACCAAAAAAAATTATACCTCCACAACCTGTAGAAAGGGTGGTCCCCACAAGTATTGATCAAAAACTTGGTCCCCATGCCAAAATGATAACCAGTGTGTGTGTGTGTGTGTGTGTGTGTGTGTGTGTGTGTGTGTGTGTGTGTGTGTGTGTGTGTGTGTGTAAAGCAGCATTACAAAAGTCACAATTTCTCTACAATTGTTGGTCCGGATGTCAGCAAAATGAGGGTAATATGTTTTCTTTTTTGGTCTTTCTGTGTATATTTTTCATGTTTATTGCGCCAATGAGAGCGTGCTGGTCCTATAAACACTGCATCAATATTATGCAGCGGAGTGCATCAAATACGGCCGCAAAATAATATTTTGATGAAATAAAAGCATGTTTTTTGTAAGTTTGTATGTTTAAAACTAGACTATTTTGGTTTATTTTGTCGGGAAACGACCGCAACGCATGCTTCCGGGCACAGCCGCACACGTCCTTGGTAGCAAACATGGCGGCTGTTGTTTAGTTGGCCATACTCTCTGTAATGCTTACAAGCAAAAAATCTGACTATACAATGGAATAGATCCCTATACTTATCAAAAAAAAAGTTTTGCTGAAAACAACATAAGCACAGGGCATGTTTCTTCGAGAAAGGCTAAATGACGACATTAAGAACAGATGCTGGCTTGACCACCACACATATTTAATGAGCCGGAGGTGACGTCATGTATGTTATGTTGCTTCGGTGAGTTGCTGCTGTTTGTTTCCTCTTTGTCCGCTGAGTTTGTCGTCTCGTTGTTTTGGCTTGTTAAATAATTCATCACCTCCTTGTTATGTTTGTGTGATGTACAGTACCGTACAGCACTTTATATTGTGTCCAAAGTGTACTGACCTTCACTAAAAGGGCTTTTGTCGAGGCTGGAACCAATTATTCACGTTTACACTGTTTCCTATGGAGAACGTTGCTTCGCTATATGAACTTTTCGGTTTATGAACCACGCTCCAAGAACCAATTAAGTTTGTACATCGAGGTTTTACTGTATAACAACAACTGTCTGCAAGTAAAAGAAGGCTTTGCAAGTACAAAAACAAATTTCTTCAAGTTAAAACTTTTGAAAGTAATGTTCCACCATGTGAGATCCACACACTTGCACTCAAAGCACCAGTAATTCGCACTCTACAACAACAGGTGGTGCTGTTATGTCATTTTAAACAGAGCCGTATATGGAGAGAGTATGGCCAACTTGGTTTTAAAGTCGGTAGCAAACATGGCGCCCTGAAGTCACGCGAGGGGCTTTTGACCAATCGTTTACGACAAACTTTTTTCCACTAAGTACCATCTCAGAAAACACTTGGCTCTCCAAGTACCACCATAATGACCAACATTAACATAGAGAAGCGTTGCAGGTCTAAGTTTTCATCAACAACAAGGCAGCTATTTAACATTTTTAGCAACTGTAACATGACACAATTTGAACAGTAACACTGTGTTTGAATGTTTGATTGATTATTTGGCGTACCATTAGCTGCAGCCCGCGTACCACAGTTTGAGAATCTGATCATCCGGCCATTCTCTCTCTGATTGGTCAAAAGCCCCTCACGTGACTACAGGGCGCCATGTTTGCTACCGACTTTAAAACCGAGTTGGCCATACTCTCTCCGTACACGGCTTTAATTTTAAGGTTGTCAGAGCTACTGTTATTTGCGCCTGGCGCCATCCGTCAAATATAACAAAGAATAAGCAGGGTAGGGAACAAAATGGCAGACAGAAGAGAGGGGAAACTTACAGGTTGAGCTTGTTTCCCCTATCTTCTGTCCACCATTTTACTCCCCACCCTGCTTGTTCTTTGTTCTTTAGGCCTTAAATTGACTCAGCAGCACCACCTGAGGTTGTAGAGTGCAAATTACAGGTGCTTTGAGTGCAATTGTTATAATTGTGTATTGTTTTCTTACTTGCAGAATTTTTTTAAATAAGAAAACAGCTGTTTTACTTATGAAACATTTTTGTGTTTGTGGAGTTTTGGCAGTAATTTCACTCCACAGACAACATTCACACACTAGGGCCAATTTAGTGTTGCCAATCAACCTATCCCCAGGTGCATGTTTTTGGCGTGGGAGGAAGCCGGAGTACCCGGAGGGAACCCACGCATGATCAGCCCTTTGAGACACTTGTGATTTAGGGCTATATAAATAAACATTGATTGATTGATTGATTGATTGATCATAATTAAAGATAAAATATTTTTTTAATTTACTTTCCCTAAATATCTAGAAGTATTCATATTATCTTCATGTCATATTATGTTCGTTCCAGTGCTGTTGTTTTTAGTTGTAGTTTGTATCCAATCAGAATTCAGCTAGCTTATGTTGCCATTCTGTACAAAATCTGCCAGACACCTTCAGAATCAACAATGCGGGCGTCCGTGCACTGTAAGCGAACGGGGACATACAGTTGATAGACAGTTGCGATGCCCAATCAGATCACGAGTTGTTGTCAGTAAGGTTTTCTAGATGGCCTCACGTTGAACGTGACGTTTACGCCTCTTGTGAATGGATACTTACCGGGATCGTTAGCAGATGAATTTGAGAACACATACAGTTGATAGACAGTTGCGATAGCCAATCAGATCACAAGTTGGTGACAGTTGCTGTTCTGTTACAACTAAAAGTTGTAAACTCTTGTTGTTAAAGTGTGTCATGCTTGTCA
Organism: Entelurus aequoreus; assembly: GCF_033978785.1. Classification (NCBI taxonomy): domain Eukaryota; kingdom Metazoa; phylum Chordata; class Actinopteri; order Syngnathiformes; family Syngnathidae; genus Entelurus; species Entelurus aequoreus. The sequence continues at coordinate 65,514,244 of NC_084732.1, forward strand.
TTTAATTAACATTGTTACTTGTGTATTTGTCGCCATCATGTGGTCAGGCCAGTTAATATATCTTTGAGAAGTGTGTACTTTGAATCAAACTTTATTCACCGGAAGTTGCATAAGCCAAACAGAGAAATGTACGGTATATGTTTTAATTGCTGATGCATTTTAATAGATTTTTGAGTGCGCCAGAAAACAACCCGTTTTGTATACTGTTGATGTGTTCAATGCCCAGTAGGGTGTAAATGTGTTACTGTGTAGTATTTCTCCAGCAATGGTCATGTGGTGACATAAATGATGGTATTTTGAGAGGTAATCATTGAAGTCGGACATCACTGAAGGCCTAGGTGGGAAAACGCACGGCCCGCCACTGATTTTCCCGATAATATTTTTTTTTTTTTTTTTACAAAAACAGCAATTAAATGTAAAAAGAAAAACATTACATATATAAAAACGTAATATTTATGGATCGTTCTGAATCTGCTCAAACATTTAAACCGTTGGAGGCTAAAATAAAAATAAAAATAAACAAGACTTACTTATGACACTTACTTCAGCATGTCCATTTTTTGGCTGAGAAAAGATGGGGTGAGTTTTTGGAAAAACCTGCCGTTCCAAAAATAATAAGGCATTAAAATCAGTGTTGTTATTAATTATTGACTTGATAAAGGCTGTAATTACCTCATCGAGTTTTCTACTCTGAACCTTGTTTTTGGAAATATTGCATATTTTGTGTTGTACCAATGAGTTCAAACCCCGGCCAAGTCATACCAAAGACTATAAAAATGGGACCCATTACCTCCCTGCTTGGCACTCAGCATCAAGGGTTGGAATTGGGGGTTAAATCACCAAAATGATTCCCGAGTGCGGCCACCACTGCTGCTCACTGCTCCCCTCACCTCCCAGGGGGTGGAACAAGGTCAATTGCAGAGGGTAATTTCACCACACCTAGTGTGTGTCATTGATAGTCATCAATGGTACTTTAACAGAAAATGTTTTTTGTTTTTTTTACAAAAGGCATAAAACATTACAAATATTTTTTTTTTAAATGAAATCTATGAATAGGTCTGCAGCTGTTGAAGAATTTAAAGCACTGAAAGTTTAAAAAAAAAGATATCTGACATAAAACACATTTTTAGAGCATGCCCATTTGTTATCGCTTAGTTAAGTAGACTTAAGGGTTGACAAGAAATGTCCTTTGAAAACACGCCATTTTGAAAAACAACCTGAGAAACATACTTGGCAAATTCATACTTGTATTAAATGTTTATTGTACAAAGTAACATCGTCCAATAATGCAAGAGCAGTTTTGGTAGTGTTATTAACTCTCCTCGTTAGCTTTTACATCTTCTTTCCAGAAAGTGCCGAATCATTCAAGGCTCCTCTCGATAAACAAGCTGAGCTAGGTGTGGTCAGGTTGGAAAACATGTGAAAAGTGCTCTCACTGCAACTTCTCACGAGCTAATCAAAACCCAACCATTTGTTCTTGCAGTCAAATGAACATGTATCAGGTCCTGATGGAAAAAAATGATGTGCTATCCTTGTAGACCAACCAGGCCTCTGGTGGGAGTGTACAATTTAAGGCAAATACAGCGGTACAGTGGAAGATGTGTGGAGACACATGGAGAACTACAACCTCTCTTTGGGCTTAATATATAGATATAAAATCAGGTTGTGTGATCAGATATGTTAAAAAATATATATATATATATATATATATATATATATATATATATATATATATATATATATATATATATATATATATATATATATATATATATATATATATATATATATATATATATATATATATATATATAAGACAATGTTACAATGTTCTTCTACCAAACAACTGCTACGGGTTGTAACAGAAACACCTATCAAGGTAGACGGGGAAGTCGGACTTGTTGGACCGGTCTGGGATGAAACAGAGATCACAGCGTTACGTCATAATGTGCAAAGAACAATCAAGGACGGCCTGACTGCTGTGTTTGACAGACAAAACTATTTCATTGCAAAGTATGTCACACCAGGGAAAAGCAAGTGTTTAAACAGTGAAACTCCATAAAGTAAAATATATAACAAGTCAAAATACCAGACTGTTTGCAATCATAACCTCAGTAATATGTATGTTCATTATATTCTATATAAGGTAAAAGTAAATATATGATTTGTATATAAATAGCCAATTCTGAGCCTTTAGCAAGTTTTACTTCCCACAGAACCACCAGCCCACATGTTGGTCTTCAAAGACGAGGAACCAAAAAAAAACCTCTTAGGTCTTCTTCTTCAGCTCTTCAAAGCGTCGTGACAAGTCATCAAAGTCGAGGTCATCTGAAGTGGTGGTGTTTCCGCCGAAGGAGGATGTGGGAAGCGTGTCAGGGACAGAGGGAAGTTCTGGGAGGGTGGTGTTGTCATATATCTGTGATGAAGGACCTGTGGAAAAATACGCAGTGACTGAGCAAGTTTGTCCTATTTGCTTAATCTAATCAAAAGATATTCTATCCACACAGCTCTTGGGAGGTTAGGGGAAAAGCCAAAAATTACATTTAATTCATAAAATAAAGCAGTAATGTGCGGTCTGTTTAAAATGATGTGTGTATTGCAAGTAAAAAACCCAGATCAATTTTCTTTCGCTTAGTCGGGTCGTGAGGGCAGTGGTCTCAGTAGAGAAGCTCAGACTTCTTCCAGTTTCACCTGAGGAACAGCGAGGCATAATCCCTCCAGCGTGTCCTGGGTCTACCCTGGGGCAACTTTCTGGCTGGGCATGCCTGGAAGAACTCACCAGGGAGGCGTCCAGGACTATTTTTAACAACATGCCCAGGAACTGTCAAGTGTCTCTTCTCCATGCAAAGGAGTAGCAGCTCCACTCCGAGCTACTCACTCTATTTCTTAGGGTGAGTCCAGTCACCCGGCGCAGGAAACTCATTTTGGCTGCTTGTATTTATTTTAACTCTTTGGGTTACTGCCTAAAGCTTGTGGCCATAGGTGAAAGTAGGAATAGATAGATAGCTAGATAGACAGTACTTTATTGATTCCTTCAGGAGAGTTCCCTCAGGAAAATTAAAATTCCAGCAGCAGTGTACAAAATTGATTGTAATTTTAAAATTTGATTGACCAGCAAATCGAGAGCGTTGTTTTTTCATCCACGAAGGTTCAGTACAGCGATCGCTACGCCTGTCCATCCCTCTCGCCTTTCTTCAGTCATGAACAAGATCCCATGATACTTAAACTCTTTCAAGTGAGGCATGCCCTAATAAACGCTGACAGCAACAGCTTGATGAGGCCAATAGGACCACATCATCTGCAAACAACAGATATGACATCCTAAGGCCCCCAATTTGGAAACCCTCATTGCCTTGGCTGTGCTTACAGATGATTTCCTTGAAAATTGTGAACAGAACCGATAAAGAAGCCTTTACAGTGAAGACTTACTGTTGGAATAAACCAGGATCATACTACAATTGTACTCAAACTGAATGGCTTGTAGGAGCATACTAAAAATCCTGTACCCTCAGAGCACATCCAACATAGCATACGAGGGACAAGGTCAAACGTGTTTCCAATCCTACCAAGCACATGTCGATTGTTTGGGAAAACTCCCACACACCCTCCAGTAGCCTTGCAAGGGTGTAGAGCTGGTCCAGTATTCCACGAGCAGGACAGAAACCGCATCAAACCTCCTGTATCTGAAGTTTGACTAACAATCGTACCTTCTTCCGAGCACTCTGGAATAGACTGTCCCAAGGAGGCTCAGGAGTGTGATTAGAACACACCATATGGTTACCCTTCTTTAAAAAGGCGGCACCACCACCACCACCGCGGTCTGCCATTTCAGAAGTACCGTTGCCGACTTTTAAACAATGTTAAAGAGTCGCGTCAACCAGAGCTTTAAGAATTCAGGGCCTCAACAGATTCATTGATATATGGATCTATATGTATGTTTTATGATGTTTTCTGTTATTTCCTGTCAGTTCCAAATTGTGAACAAATCCCATAATGAACTGTATTCAAACTGTATAAAGTTTTACAGCCTTTACATACTCGGTAGGACTCACCTACAGCCTGGAAAGGAAGAGGATGTGAGTTTTTTAGGTCATCAATCTGAAACAGAAGAAGAGTGTTTGTGACAGTGCCCTTGTCATCCATTAGGGCTGCACGATTAATCGACATCAAACCCACACCGAGGTTTTAATTAGTTCGGTTTCCAAACCGCGAGAGGTGGGGGGCTTTTTTCTCTGCCGTCACCGGCATTTGATTGACAGACACGTTACCCCATCAGAATTATTGAGCCTTGCGTCCTTTGCAAAATGGCCAATCAAAAGTGTTTAAGGAAACCGCAAGTTTGTGCGCGCTGCAGTGGAGGCAGTCAGGATGCCAATAACAAACATCAGGTGCACTTTGGAAAAAGTTTTGATAGCGACTAGGCCTAAGCCGATAGTCAATATTTCAATCAATTGAACGATAAATGAAAATTAAGTTCAAAATACTTTGGTGGCATGGATAAATTGCTATGTCTACGTGTGTTTGTTTTCATCTTGCGCTTCAAACAGGGAGAAAGAGTGCATCGCTCTCAGCACTTGAGTGCGTTTATTTAACAGTACAATTAACTGAACGCAGTGAGCACTTTGTACAGTCATTCACAACCTTTGTCTTGGTGAACGGAGAGGAGGACTTCTAGCTCTCACGCACGCACGCACGCACGCATGCACGCTCGCTCACTCACTCACTCACTCACTCACTCGCTACTTGCTAGTAAGAAGTTCCGCAAAGTAATAAAAATTAAGATGAAAACACATAATTACAAAGCCAAATGTCTTTTTGTGGTAATATTTCAGCTTCAAGTTGGATGGGCAATATGAGCGCATCAACACAGACGACCAAGCAAGATAGCCCTTTTTGGCAACAACAAAAAAAGACAACCCAACATACTTTTTCCAACTTGGAAAAAAGTGCACTTTAAGATTTTCAACATTTACTTAAAGGGGAGCTGCACTTATATTTTTATTTTACCTACTGTTCACTAACATTATGAGAGAAAAGAAGACAAACGTTTTTGGGTTTTTTTGGATTCTAATTTGTAAAAATTGGCTCGTTCTTGCTGGCTAAAAATGCAGCTAATGAGAGCAATCATTTCTACCCCTAAAACACTTTAAAAAATGCATTCAAAAACCGTCAACAATACTTAATTTTTGTTCTGGAAGCTGTGTAACCAAGCTGATGCGACATTGTTTTTGTAAGAGAGAACACTGAGGAACTCTTTATCTAGCATAGTAACACATTGCCATGCTTCGGTATTAGCCATATAAGTTAGCTACGGAAAGAGATAAGCTAGCTTTTACGTCAGCACAAAATGCGTTTGAGTTCGTAATGCACAACACAATGCGATAGGACATCAATCTTACTGACTGAAAAATGTGAACAATCATATTAGAGTATATGTGAAGTAATAGCCCACATTTCATGTTTTATCTATACACAGCTAGCCAGACAGCATATGTAGTTGTAATAACACACATGACGTGCTGCGTGTATCATGATCGGTATTAAAGTGACGCACTCGATGGACAGTTGTCGGTTTGGTCTAGGTGGCCGGGAAAGTTTTTTCCGGTTTATTTGGGTAAGCACTCCATGTCAAAATAGCTTGGCTTCAAGTTCCGCCGACCTCACTCTCCCGGCTTCCGTCTCCTCCAACTTCTCACCTTTCCTTTGTGCTCGCGTCTAAAAGTAGTAGTTCATCCTCCATACTGTATATTACTGGAGCCAAATTATGCCGACATAAATGTAGTGCGTACCCAAAATCAACTGGAAAAAAATGTCCCCGGCCAACTTGACCAAACGGACAACTGTCCATCGAGTAATAATATTGCAGCACGTCATGCTTGTTACTACAACTACATACGCTGTCTGGCTACCTGTGTACAAACAAAACATGAAATGCGGGCTTTACAGATACTATAATATGATTGTTCACGTTTTTCAGTCAGTAAGATGGGTGTCTTATCACATTGTTAAGTTGTTATTGTATATTGTTCTAATGTGTGGCACCTCGAGACAAGAATATGTTGTTTGACAGTCTAAAAGTAACATTTCCTCCTTCACTTTTTATTTTTGCAGTCTTATGCATTCATATGTATAAAATGCAAAAATCCCAAATGAAATCGCAATCGCATTTTTAGAGACAAAAATCGTAATTACCGTATTTTTCGGATTATAAGTCACAGTTTTTTTTCATAGTTTGGCCGTGGGTGCGACATATACTCCGGAGCGACTTATGTGTGAAATTATTAACACATTACCATAAAATATCAAATAATAATATTTATCTCATTCGCGTAAGAGACGAAGCAAATGGCAGCAATTGTCACACACACGTCAGTAATCGTCACTCACACGTCAATCAATAAGAATTCGGCGGGGGAGGGTCATGGCAGAAGTGCATTGTGGGTCATGGGATGCTAACTGCTATATGCTACTGCCGTAGCTATTAAAGTGGATCACATCAACATTGGCGGTAATTTATAAAAACTGAGAAGGACTGAACAAAAATGGCACCGAAAAGGAAATCATATACTGCAGATTACAAGCTGGACGTAGTGAGCAGAAAGAAAGGACATACCAGAGGCGATACCAGGGAGGAAGATTTCATCAGATTTAGCGATCTGGAGTGACAGATTGTTTGGTAAATGTATAGCATGTTCTATATGTTATAGTTATTTGAATGGCTTTTGCCATGATGTGTTGCGTTAACATTCCAGGCACGTTCTCAGTTAGTTATTTGTGCGTCATATAACGTACACTTATTCAGCCTGTTGTTCACTATTCTTAATTTATTTTATATTGCCTTTCAAATGTCTATTCTTGGTGTTGGATTTTATCAAATAAATTTCCCCCAAAAATGTGACTTATACTCTAGTGCGACGTATACCGGTATATGTTTTTTTCCTTCTTTATTGTGCATTTTCGGCCGGTGCGACGTATACTCTGGAGCGACTTATAGTCCGAAAAATACGGTATAATTTTTCTAAAAATCGTGCAGCCCTATTATTTATAGTGTTGTATTGCAGTGTAGGTTATGTCGTGTTAGTGATTCAAGAACATAAATAAAAAGCAAACGCTCCAGGGAAACCATCACCTTTGATGAGCATGCGATTGCTTTTAGTTTTAACTACAGCACTCAGCTTTGTGCGACAAAAACCCAGGTCTGTCAGTTTGACCACTGTGCTGTTAATGGTTATACAAGCAATTCATGCTGCTTATTTCTGATGCACCAACAAAATATAAACAAAGCTAACTCTGGGATAGATATAGAAATGCAGAAGAAGAAGCAAAAGCTTTGTGAACTGCTCTTCCCTGAGTGATGCCCTGCCCTGCCCTGTCCATCTGTCCGTCTTTGGTAACAGGAAGGGTTCATGAATGGGAAGTTTGGTCACTTACAGACTCGTATGTGGGAGGAGAAGTGGGCAGCTGAGGGGGCAGCCCTCCTCCCATAGTGTGCGGGAAGCTGCTGTAGGATCCGACAGGCGGAATAAATGGTTCCTGCAGGTAAACAACAAACAGGCCAAACAAAGTTAATGCATTGTTTTGAATACTTGAACGCAACACTGCGTAAATGCTTGTTCTCAGACTGTATGACACACTCGAGACAGACGGAGTAGAATACTTTCTACAATTCCCACCCCTTCTGCAACACAATATTATTGCATTACTTTGCCAATGATTTTCTGATACAGTGGAATCCGTTTCACATAAACAGTTGTCAACATAACCTAAACCAAAACTAACCATTGCGTGCACATTATCTTGTGACTTTTGCCACTTATTGCAGTTTGCGGACAGGTTTTCCTCCATTTGTGAATATTTGTATTTGAATTCTTCTGATTTCATATATTGTGTTATTATTTTATCTAACAGAGCTGTTATGGTAATTTTGTTGTATGTCTCAGAATGACAAAACTTTTGTACTTGCGCAAATCTTTATTCTGGTGGCTATTTTGCTAAGAACTTTTTTAAAAATTGTAAACAGTGCATTTTGTTAGTTGTTCTTGTATAATTCAGGTTCATACTACCATGCTTTTATTTTGAAGTCACTGCGTACATTAAAATGCTGTGATTTTGCCCCAAATTTTATGTTGACAATGTAATATGTAATATTACGAACACGGTGGACCAGGACTGGATGAGTTAGACACTTAGACTGGTTGTTGACATAAGCAAAACCTATATAACACATAGAGCATCGTCAACTTAATTTTGGAAAAAATTATCTACAAAATATATATCAATGTAACTAAGGCGGAAACTATTTTGCACGTTTAGTGTACATAACAAATAACTTAAATATGTTTATTTCCGGTGTCATTGCTTTTTTTCAGAACAAAATGAATGAAGCGAAATGTAGCACGGCAGTGCAATGTTAAGAAAAATACAACGTAATGAAAACAGCATTCATTGATTGTTAAGGTACCTCATGGAGAATATTAAAAATCTTAAACTAACAAAGTCAAACTCATCCATAAGTACACAACTACCCGGTACAAAAAAATATGACTATACAAAAAGATGCTAAATGTATCTCGAGGTGTTAACTGATATTGATGATTATTTATTAAATATGTGGTATAACATTTTTGAAAGTGCAATGTAATTGTTTGAAACAGTTTCAAAAGAAATGTCTTACTGCTCCTTTGGGAGGTGGGTAGTTGAAAGCTACAGGCATGGGCATAGGCATGGGCATGGGCATGGGCATGGGCATGGGCATGTGCATTGGCATGACTGGAGCAGTGAACCCGCCGCCGCCGCCGCCACCTCCACCTCCACTTCCTCCTCCAGGCTTCTTGTAGTTGTTCACATCAATCAGGTCAGCTTCTTCTCCGTGACTCACCTCAGGCTGTCAAGGAAAAAGTGACTCAACTGTAAGTATACAAAACAAATGACATAATCCTGACAGGCAACATTTTTTAATACCTACCCTGACTATCGCATCAGCATCATACGGAACATTATAGTTCTTGGCTATCTCAATCAGGTAGCGCTCCACCAAGATCTTAGGAGGGGACTCCACATTCAGCTTGTGCATCAGCTGCAAACATCAGATTAGAAGCACTTGAATATTTTCTTGGCTACAGGATCATGCATTCTTAAAAGGGAAACTGCACTTTTTTTATTTTATTTTGCCGATCGTTCACAGTTATTATGAAAGACATGACGAAGGATGTATTTTTTTATGCATTCTAACTTGTAAATAAACGTAAATAAAAGTCTGCTTATAGCGGAGCCAATGGAAGGTTGTCTATTCCGCCAGTACAACACAATAAGAAAAAAACATCCAAAAAGTGCCTACAATACTCAATTTATATTTTGTGACTTGAATATTAACCAAGTATTTGTGATATTGTTATTATAAGCGCTAATTTATAGCGGCGCCGTGATCACGAGCTTGCGTGCCAAAGTTGACATGATCGACTGATGAGTTGCTTCCTTGCTCGTCAAACTTTATTCTACATTCTAAATCATGCCTCTCACCTGGAAAGTAGAATGACGAGGACGTATTCCAACATGTTAATAAACTTTGACAGCCAATTTGGACCCGGAAATGGCGAGAACAACATGATAAAATGCTTAGTTCCACCATCTCTTTCTTCGCGAGGATTATAAATCAGGCTTAATCTAAATGGGAATATTTGAACATCCCCTCAGTCGGCATCTTAATGACAGCATACCTTGTACAATAAGTGATGTTTCATTATGTTTGTTGGCTCTCATGAAGTCTGCAGTGAGTAATAATCAGTGAGTTTGTTAAAAAAATCGAACGTTGTAATGTGTTTTTTAAATCAATGCGCCGCATATGCTTAAAATGAGCAAAATACTTAACATATAAATGTTATTATAAATGTGGCCGTTACTACATTACATATATACTTACATCGTGTATATGAAACCTAAATGGAGGTGTTTGGATGTTTTTTAAGAGCTTTACAGGCAGAATAGAGCGGCTCCCATAGGCTCCATTGTAAGCCGACTCTTGATCGCATTTATTTAATATTTTGAATGCATAACAAAAAAATACATCTGACGTCATGATGATTTCATGATGATTGTGAACAACAGGCACAATTCCCCAAAAAGTGCAGTCCCTCTTTAAGGCAGTAACAGGAAACATATGCTCACTCGTTCATTGACTGTTCCAATCTGGTTTGACCTGCACAGCTTGCCGTATTCCTTGCTATACTTTGCACATAACTGGTCTGATACCTGTAAGAGTAATTCAAAGATCAAACCTTCCAAACTCGACAAACAGAAATCGAACCACATTTGGTGCCAAAAGTACTTACGATCTTTAACTCCAACACCTGAGCCTCAAGGCGGTGGGATGCCCAGATAAGAGTGGACACCGCCTCCTGCAAGCCTGGATCTAGCTCCCTGATAAAAAGACACTGAGTTATTTAACAACTGGACAAATGCACATACAAAAGTTCACCAAGGCTTACTTCATAGACTTAATGAGACCGAAGCGTGTCAGCAGCAAGTCACAGTAAAGCTCCAAGATCTCCATGGCTTCCACCATATAGTCCTCCCTGATGATGTGCTCCACACGGATCCGTGCCCGCTCATCTTTTCCTGATGACAGGTAATCTGCAATCTCCTTGCGAGCCTTTTGAGCAAGCTCAGCTACATTGTAAAATAATTGGAGCAAAAACAGTTAAACATGACATAAGACTTCAGACCGGGTTGAACTAAAAACAAATTACTGGTTGCTCTCACTTTTCTTCTTCTCAAGGAGTTTAAGTCTCTGGACGACTAGCCGGAGGTTGACTTTTAACTTCTCTGATTTGAAGCCTCCAAGCATGATAGTTCTAATCTGTGGACAAAAAGCCATTAAATGAGCAACCTCTCCTCCTCTGGAAATTTTGAAAAGTAGGGCTAAACAAAGTCTGGCTCAGAGACTATTTGCGGCCCAAAGCTATTTTTTAAATTAAAAAACCCTTGTGTAATGTTCATATTGTTGTTACTCAGCCAGCGTTTGTGGGTCTGATGGACCCGTTGCATTTTGTGGCTTTTAATGCCTCACAACCAAACACTTTTATGTTAAAATACTGAACAGATTGTTTTTCAACACTGTCTGCTCTCATTTTCTCGCACATTTGACCCTCTGATGTTCTGTGTACCTACACTCTGTCCTCCTCCAGTCTAGGCCTGCTGTGTGTGTGTATGTATGTGGGTGGGTGCGTGTGGAACACAGAACATCAATTTCCACACTTCTATTAGCCCCGGGTCCAGTGGACCCGGACATCTTATATGTAATAGAAATGTGTAGGGGGGGTGTATGGTGTGTGGTCATTAAATATGTATTCTGATATATGTTCTTCACAGAAAATGAGCCAAAGTCAGTGAGTCTCAGTTTGAAAAATTAATTAATGTATCATTTTTCTTTTAATAAAAAATGAAAACGGGTCCCACAGACCCGAACACCACACAAGGTTTACGACATAGCATATGTTACCTCAGTTTTTAATAATCTCCTTTTTCGTATAAGTTTTTATATATCCTATCAGGTATTGTACGACCGAACATTGTACATAACAAACTTGTCCGTTTGCCTCCGTATTATTCCATCTGAGACAAGTGCCCAAACAGATAACAGCTGCAAAACAACCCATGATGCCAAAGTGCTTTGCAAACTTTGATTTAAAAAAAAAAAAAAAAAAAACCTATTGAATTTTTAAAAAGTACAAAGGTGGTGTATTTGTGGCTCTCTCTTTCCTTCTCCATCAACAAGTGTCTTCAGTAAAAGTATGTTAAGTCATTATGTATATGGATTTCACATATGTATTTTATGGTCTATAACAGATCAATTGGATTACATAATTTTTAAAGTTAAAGTTAGTTAAAGTCCCAACGATAGTCACACACACTAGGTGTGGTGAAATGATCCTCTGCATTTGACCCATCCCCATGTTCACCCCCTGGGAAGTGAGGGGAGCAGTGAGCAGCAGCGGTGGCCGCGCTCGGGAATCATTTGGTGATTTAACCCCCAATTCCAACCCTTGAGGCTGAGTGCCAAGCAGGGAGGCAATGGGTCCCATTTTTGAAGACTTTGGTATGACTAGGCCAGGGTTTGAACTCAAAAACTTCCAGTCTCAGGGCGGACACTCTAACCACAAGGCCACTGAGCAGGTTTATTGAAAAAATTGCTTCGGTTTTCATACCATTCAGTTTTGCGCAATCAAGGTAGCAACCAAACCGCTGTTTTATAATATAATTTATACATTCATCTGTGAGTCTGTCAAATATCTTTTAAATTGATCAATTTGCAGACGGATTTTTTTGGACACGCCTATTGCCTGGTCGCTTGTGATGTGACTGACAAATCGAGCCCGACCAGCCATGTTCACTCAAATTTTCCATCACTTCCCACGGCAATTTCATGAATTTAATCCATTAGAAATACACCGTAACTGTGAAACCACTTTTTTCTGTTTCTTTGTTTTGCAAGCTTTTCCAATGCTACTAGTACCAACCTTTTTAAAACATTTTAAACAATAAGGTCACACGGAAAATCTTGAGCACCGTCGACTTAGTATTAGGAAGTTGACCAGAAATTAGAGCTCGGCCGATAAAATGATATCAATATATATTGCGATTGACACATAATCAATATCAATAAAAATGTGTTCAATAAAGCGTTTGATATTCATATATTTTTTTATGGTCGGAAGAAACCGGAAACAATGAAGCAAAATTGGTTGCATGAATAAAGGCACTCGCCATCTGGTAACCTAGCAAAACAGGAAGTGATCAGTGAGCGTCACGGTAAACAGCCAATCATTTAACAGTATCAACTATCAAGTTTAGTTGCGCCATCTTGCTGTCTCGCTGTTGATTTTCTACATGGAGTGAGAAGAGAAACTAAAAGTGAGTGCTGCAGAGGGCAAAGAAATTGTCGATATAACAGGAAAAGTCAACTAAACAGTAGGGCAGTTTTTTAGATTTTTTTCAAACGGACCGTAGTCCTTCGCCGCGCTCATCTTTTCTTTTCAACCCTTGTGTGTTCCTTAATCAGATTTACGGAAACAACAAGTAGGAACTAAAGTGCAGGACTGTATGAATAAAATAAACAACATTCTGCTACCCAAGAATATACAACAATTCTTCTCAAAAAAAGAGGAGAAATATAATCTTAGAGAAAAACGTAATTTAAAACATTTGTTTGCACGTACAACACTTAAGACCTTCAGTATATCAGTATGTGGAATTAAATTAATGGAATGGATTAAGCAAAGCAATCAAACAATGTACTAATATGATACACTTCAAGAAACTCTTCAAACTTAAAGTGTTTACAAAGTACAAAGAAGAAGAACCATGACAAACATTCTCAATTTATTTCATCCATCCATTCATTCATTCTTAAAGTAATGTTACTTATCTCATCATATGAAATATGACTTACTTCACCAATTATTATTATTAAATTCTTACTATTATTTATTTATTTATTTTTATTGTGATTACTTATGGAGTTTATTGTGAAAAAATTGTGAACAGGAAGTGAACAAAAAGTTTTGCAACTGTTATGTAAAGAAAAGGGGTAGGATTAAATAAGCTCTGCTTCTTCCTACTCCTTTTCAAACATGTTGAAAAGAAAAACTGGAAATTGTGATGTATCATGTTGTATGCTTGCATGTTCGAAATAAACTCAAACTCAACTCAACTCAACAACAAAATATAACAAATGTGCTACTTTGAAATACTAATTTGGTCCAATAATTTTTAAATAATAATTACTGCATAACATAAAATCACTCCCATACTTACTAAGAATAACAGACCAAATTAAAAGTTACACAGACCACGTAACTTCCATGGCAGTAAACCTGCAAAAAACTTCTCGGTTTGCATCACTATTTTGTGACACTTTATTAAGCATTTCTTACGTATTCCTTATTTTTTAACCTTAATTTAAATAGGTTATTGTTAAGTGTTTATTGTGATTTGTAATCAGAGGAAGGTTTCATTTGATACATAAATATCGACATTAAATATATTTTTCTCCTGGTCTATATTTTCCTTAGGTCATAAATATATCATAAATTATCAATTTAATTATAATAAAACATTATCCACATTAATATAATCCATAACTTAAATATTTATCACAGGAAAATGATACCTTTAGCACTGGACTCGTCTTTGCAAGACCTCTCTGATAATACTGGTGTCATGTAAATTATCCATCCATCCATGCATTTTCTACCACTTTTCCCTTACGGGGTCGCTGGAGCCTCTCTCAGCCGCATTAGGGGGGAAGGCGGTGTACACCCTGGACAAGTCGCCACCACATCGCAGTGTCAACAAAGATAGACGGACAACATTCACACACTAGGGCCAATTGAGTTAGAGTTTGAGTTTATTTCGAACATGCAAGCATACAACATGATACATCACAATTTCCAGTTTCTCTTTTCAACATGTTCGAAAAGGAGTAGGAAGAAGCAGAGCTTATTTAATCCTACCCCTTTTCTTTACATAACAGTTGCTGAAACTTTTTTTATTCACTTCCTGTTCTCAATTTTTTCACAATAAACTCCATATGTAATCACAATAAAAATAAATAAATAAATAATAGTAAGAATTTAATAATAATAATTGGTGAAGAAAGTCATATTTCATATGATGAGATAAGTAAGATTACTTTAAGAATGAATGAATGAATGGATGAAATAAATTGAAAATGTTTGTCATGGTTCTTCTTCTTTGTACTTTGTAAACACTTTGAGTTTGAAGAGTTTCTTGAAGTGGATCATATTAGTACATTGTTTGATTGCTTTGCTTAATCCATTCCATAATTTAATTCCACATACTGATATACTGAAGGTCTTAAGTGTTGTACGTGCGTACAAATGTTTTAAATTACATTTTTCTCTAAGATTATATTTCTCCTCTTTTGTTGAGAAGAATTGTTGTATATTCTTGGGTAGCAGGTTATAGTTTGCTTTGTGCATAATTTTAGCTGTTTGCAAATTCACTATGTCGTGGAATTTCAGTATCTTTGATTCAATAAATAAAGGATTTGTATGTTCTCTATATCCAACATTATGTATTATTCTAACTGATCTTTTTTGTAACACCGTTAATGAATGAAGTGTACTTTTGTAATTATTTCCCCATAATTCTACACAGTAGCTCAGATATGGTAACACTAGTGAGCAGTATAGACTATGAAGTGATTTTTTGTCTAGAACATGTTTTGCTTTATTCATTATTGACGTGTTTCTTGCTACTTTATGTTGTATATTTTTTACGTGAGATTTCCAGTTCAATTTATCATCAATCATTATACCTAGAAATTTGGTTTCATTTACTCTTTCAATTTCTATTCCGTCTATTTGTATTGGTGTTTGACTTTCTCTTCTACTATTACCAAATAGCATTATTTTAGTTTTACTAAGATTCAACGATAGTCTGTTTTTGTCAAACCATCTTTTTAATTTGTTAATTTCTTCTGTTATTATTTGTATTATCTCCTGTGTGTTCTCTCCTGAACAAAACGCTGTTGTATCATCCGCAAATAATACTAACTTTAAATCTTTTGTAACTTTACAAATGTCATTTATATAGAGATTGAATAATTTAGGTCCTAATATTGATCCCTGAGGTACACCACAGGATATATTAAGTGTTGTAGACATGTGTTCGCCTAGCTTCACGTATTGTTTCCTGTTCGTTAGATAACTTCTTATCCAGTTTAAGACTAACCCTCTGATGCCATATCGTTCTAGTTTTTTGATTAAAATATTGTGATTAATTGTGTCAAATGCTTTAGTTAGATCCATAAAAACTGCTGCTGCACATTTTTTACTGTCTATTGCATTGGTAATTTCTTCTGTAATTTCAATTAAAGCCATTGAAGTTGAGACATTAGCTCTGTATCCATATTGGTTCTCTTCGAGTATTCTATTTTTATTTATGAAACTCTCTAATCTGTTATTAAACAGTTTTTCAATGATTTTAGAAAATTGTGGAAGTAAAGAAACAGGTCTATAATTTGTAAATTGATGTTTATCTCCAGTCTTATAAATTGGTGCAACTTTAGCTATTTTCATTTTGTTTGGAAATGTACCTGTTTGAAATGATAGGTTACTAATATACATTAATGGTCCTGATATCTCTTCTATAACCTTTTTTATCGTATCCATATCAATTCCATTACAATCAGTTGAAGTCTTAGATTTACATTTTTTCACGATTATAACTGTTTCCTCCTGTGTCACATTACTGAGGAACATGGAGTTGGGATTTCGCTCTATGGTATCATTATAGTCCTCATTTGGAACTGGGTCTGGAATCCTTTCTTCCAATTTTGGTCCAATATTTACAAAATAATTATTGAAGCTTTCAACTACTTCCTTTATGTTGTCATTGTTTTTATTTCCGTCTAAAAAGTATTGAGGGTAGTCCCTCTTTGTGCCATTTTTAATAATGCTATTGAGGATGCCCCATGTTGCTCTCATATTATTTTTGTTCCTTTCCAATAATTCACTGTAATATTCTTTTCTACATGATCGTAGTATTTCTGTTAACTTGTTTTTATACTTTTTGTACTTAATTTCTGCCTCTATAGTTCTTTGTGCTATAAATTCTCTATATAGTGTATTCTTCTTCTTACAAGCATTTTTTAATCCTTTTGTCATCCATGGTTGGTTATTCTTTCTCTGTTTATTACTAAGTTGTATCCATGGACAATGTTTGTCATAAAGTATTATGAACTTGTTTAAGAAATGTTCATATGCTTCATCAACCTCTTTTTCATTGTACACATTGTCCCAATCTTGCTTTTGTAGCTCAATTTTGAAAGCAGTCATCCTCTTCTCTGTGCACAGTCTTCGAAATGTCCTTTTGTCTTCCATTTTCTTCTTGTAGTGTCCATCATATATTGTAAAAACTGGCAGATGATCACTAACGTCGGTAATAAGTAGACCACTTGTAGTGTTATTGTCAAACTCATTGGTAAAAATATTATCAATAAGCGTGGCACAGTGTGCTGTGATTCTACTTGGCTTTGTAATTTTTGGATATAAACTGATGCTGTACATTGTATCAATGAAGTCATTAATAGACTTTTGCTTGTTAGGGTTCAATAAGTCAATATTAAAGTCACCACATAAGAACATTATTCTTTGACCATTATCCATGTAAGTAGCCTTGATCCATTCTTCAAATGTTTCTATACTTGACTTAGGTGATCTATATATACAACTGATGAAAATGTTTTTGCTTTTTTCCTGACATATTTCAATGGTTATACATTCTAAGATATTATCTATAGCAAATGACATGTTTTTTACCACTTTGTAGTTCAGGTTCTTCATCACGTACACAGCTACTCCTCCTCCATTTTTGTTGGTTCTGTTGATGTAGTTTAGTTCATATCCCTCCAGATCAAAATCTATTCCTTTTTTATCATCAATCCATGTTTCTGTAACAGCAATCACTTTGAATGGTTCGTTGATGTGTTCCAAAAAGTTCTTAATGTTGTTGTAGTTTGCATACAAGCTTCTGCTATTAAAATGAATAATTGACAATTTGTTATCGCATGTAATGTTGCTATTATATTGATCATCTGTATAATAAAAACAATTATTACTGATGTGGGAGAAAAAATTTGTATCTGGATGTATATCATTTTCCAAATCCTGGTTTTTGTAATCTTTGTTGCAGAAATTTTTTAGTTCCATATTTTCTTGTTCAACAATCTTTGATGTTGTTTCAATAATCTCAATAAGTGTAGGTGAATGCAATCCTGAATGTAGGTCCTCTTGTTTAGTCGTCCCTTGGAACATAGTAGTGTCGATGTTGAATTTGGGTGTTTGTTTTCTGTCAGAGTCCATTATCATCGTTGTTTTGGTAGCTGTGTAAACTTTAAAAATTGTCCAGGTCCTTGATGTCATGGACAACAATTACTCTTGCTTCTGGACCTCCATTCAGCTTGATGTAGATTTTACAGTTGGTGCTCCAAGTTCCCTGGATTTTTCCCTGCCTTCTCAAGTCGCGTGCTTTCTTGGCGATTCCAGCATTGCGTTTTGTGAGATGCTCATTCATGTACACATTTGTTCCCTTCAGCTTCTTTCCCTGTCTCAGCAATGCCATTTTAGATTTTCTGTTTACAAGTTTCACGAGCACGACTGGAGTGGCGTTGTTGTTTCTTCCGTTCAGTGGGATGCATGTTTCGATGGTATTAATGTCAATTTCAATTTCCTTTGATTGCAGAAAGTTGACCACTTGCTGTTCTGCTGAGATCATATCCATTTCATCTGGTTCACCTTCATTATTCACAGCTTTCGCATAGGATCTTGGTTTAATTCGGTGCCCAGTCACGATGATATCATTCATTCGTTTGTCCTGAGCCATTTCATCTATGATATTCCTCAGCATGTTGTTGTCTTCTTGAAGGATCTTCATTTGTTTGCTCATTTCAGTGGCTTCATTATTTCTTCTGTTGTTCTGAGATTGCAGATTTTGTATATTTTCCTGCAGACTTTTCACATCTTGTTTGTGTTCTGTTGTTACTTTTCTCAGATATTCTTTCAATTCTTTCATTTCTTCTTTCATTTCTTTCAATTATTTCATTTCTTCTTTCATTTCTCCTTTCATTTCTTTCATTTCTTTCATTTCTTTCATTTCTTCTTTCATTTCTTTCATTTCTTCTTTCATTTCTTCAAGTATTTGTATTATCACTTCTTGATTCCCATCATGTCTTGTGTCCAACCTCAAATCTTGTTCCCAGTTGTGTTCTGTAACAGCTGACCCCGAAGGTTTCGGGATTTCAATCTTTCCTTTACCTTTTCGCATCGCGGCAGTCACTGACGTCACTGCCTCTTGCTTGTGTCTTAACGGCAGTTGCTTCTTTAGCGACTTGCGGCACTTTAACTTGTTTTTTCCAACAATTTCGTATCTTGCGCCGTTCAGAGATCAATTTGAGGTTTCAGCCTGTCAACTTATATCACTCTGCGACGTCGGGATCACTTTAAAACAGCTGTAAACTCTCCGTAGCTTTTGGTTGCTAGGCAACCGCTTTGAACTGCGGCAAGGCGCCTTTGGCTTGAGTCTAACGGCTTTCTCAACTCGCCTTCTTTCAGCGTACCAGTGCCTCTCAACTGACCAAAATCAGATTGAAGATGCCAGAGTACTCTCCTGTGGCTGTGATCGCAAATCAGTGGTCAAAATCTTCAGATTTAACAAAAAACTCCGGTAGCAAGAGCGGAGCCTTTCTCTTTTGCGTCCTTTCTCATTGACAGGAAGTGACGTTTTTTAGTGTTACCAATCAACCTATCCCCAGGTGCATATCTTTGGAGGTGGGAGAAAGCCGCAGTACCCGGAGGAAACCACGCAGTCATGGGGAGAACATGCAAACTCCACACAGAAAGATCCGGAGTCCAGGATCGAACCTAGGCTCTTCGTATTGTGAGGCACACGCACTAACCCCTGTTACACTGTGCTGCCCGCATGTAAATTCAATTAATTTAAAAAAAAATTACACACATACCTACACTATTGGACCCCCAGAGTGTATACAACCCCTACACCTAGTAAGTAAGTCACTTGTGTGAACATGACCAACATATCACAGTAGAACTCACACAACTTCAAGTACCTAAGTAAAAATATACTCCCTGAACGGAAAAAGCCGACGTAGCTCGTGGACAGTGACGCGCTGTCAGGGGAGGCAAGTGAGGCAGTGCCTCACCTTGCCACCAGGGGGGTAAAAGGCTTTACCATGAGATGTTCAAAAAAGAAGTAATAAAATAAAATAAGTTTTAATATGTATCTTTTGGTCGATGCTTTCTATGTGATTTTGTGGTTCCTGTATATTGTGATAATTTTCATGGTCAAAATTGCGGGAATTCTGTGTTTCCTGATCAAAATAACGGCTACACACAAAGTGTATCGAGCATGTGCGTGCTTGTTGCCACGGGGAAGGGGCAGGCCATGAGGCAGCAAGTACCTCTGCCTCAAGGTAGGGGGCGAGATATTGTCAATTTGCAGTTCAAAGCCTTAGCAGTACTCTGACTCATAGACATCTTATAAGTAGACGCAGCATCGACCGCTACTGCTTACTGGCGCTGACAAGACGCGGGGCCGCCATCTTGGAGTGGCGATTCGCTCCACTCATTGCAATTCATTTGGCAGGAGCAATGAACTGTCAGCGCATTTAATTCATCTTACCTCACTGAATAGCACTGATTTTCACGCGCTTTTTTTGTCATATATGTAGCTATGATAAAGGACACGTTTTGGCGTGTTTTATTATTCATAGTTTGCTTAACAGTAATAGAATATTCTTATATGCTATAAGTGACCAGACGTCCGAGATCAAAACTGGGAATATAATCCCAGAGAAGGGGGGAAAAAACAGTCAGCCATTTTTAAGTTCAAGAAACAACATGATTAGGTTATATATACATGTGTATATCCAACATAAACAATGTATGAATACATTAGATATCTATATATCTTAGGGACCTATAGACTGTATCTCTGTTGCTGCAGCAGCAGAGAGTTTATTCTGTCTTGACACTTTGTATTGATATTTTCTATTACATTCTTCCCTTAAATGATAATGTTTACAGTGATTTTTTAATATGTATTTTTTATGTATGTCACTTTGGATAAAAGCGTCTGCCAAATACTTAAACATAAACATATATAAACGTATTTCAACTTTATGTTATTCAAGTATGACATTTTTAAATGTAATTAATTTCATTGACAAGCAATTCTATTATCGTCTCTTGTTTGCTAGCGGCTATGATTTCAGTACTATTGAAGATCTTTGCTCCTTCTGAACTCTGTGGTAATATTATTTTCACAAAATACAACCAATAGTACGTTAATGTTAAATCTTACTTGTGAAAAGTAATCCCCCGATTCCTATTTTCAACAGTCCGCTCATTTGAGCAGAAAAACGCTGAACACCCTCTTTGTTTTCTACCTGTCAACTGTCAGTTTAGGCTGCTCGCCGGCTCCTCATCACCACTTCAAGATGGCGGCCGAATTTCTCTCGTCACAGCAGCCAATGCTGCGTCTACTTATAAGATGTCTATGCTCTGACTCGCCACACTGGGAGAAGTGGGGGCGCTCAAGCTAGCAGACACATGTCTCTCCAGCGGAAGCCAGACTTTTTTTTTTTAACTGTAGTTATAACAAACATGGCATTTTTATTAGAGTAAGCCAGCGTTTGTGGGTGTTTTTGTCAGATGCAAAAATATTGTTTTATTGCTTGGAATGAAATTGAATAAATGAATGTGTCTGCCAATATGGAGGATTTTATACTGTATCCAAGATTAAATACTTCTCTAAACTGGACTTTAAGACCAAATGAATGTGATCATACAAAGTAGGTTTTCATGGAGGATAGCTATTGCTGCTTCAGATACAAATACAGAAAGATACACTCACAATACTTGATTTACTTTGTTAAAAGCAAATGGGACCAAAAAGTATTTAATAACTGTATCAAATACTTTTATTTGATAAAGCCAAAATCTGTCAACCAATGAAATACTTTCTATAGTTCAACACTGGAAGCTCCAATGTGGACTATATTTTCACGGTGTGCACTTTTGCCTGATCTTAAGTTAAAGTTAAAGTACTAATGATTGTCACACACACTAAGTGTGGCGAAATTATTCTCTGCATTTGACCCATCACCCTTGATCACCCCCTGGGAGGTGAGGGGAGCAGTGGTCAGCAGTGGTGGCCACGCCCGGGAATCATTGTTGGTGATATAAACACCCAATTCCAACCCTTGATGCTGAGTGCCAAGCAGGGAGGTAATGGGTCCCATTTTTATAGTCTTTGGTATGACTCGGCCGGGGTTTGAACTCACGATCTACTTATCTCAGGGCGGACACTCTAACCACTTGGCCCGATCTTCTTTTCTTTGGACTTTTATTAAAGAACCGCACTTTTTGTTCAACCTTGCCTCACGTCTCTGCATCTGGAGTTCTACTAGTGACTAAGTTGTGACACAACAGCGCGTTTTGTTCAGGTTCTCACAAAGAAACCATTCGAGGGCAGCTGAAAGTGCGTCGGGCCTTTTTGATTGATTGAAACTTTTATTAGTAGATTGCACAGTACAGTACATATTCCGTACAATTGACCACTAAATGGTAACACCCGAATAAGTTTTTCAACTTGTTTAAGTCGGGGCCGGCACGTACATGCGCATCTTCGACAAATATATATACATATATACACCAAAAAGTATTTAATAACATTATCAAATACTTTTTGGACCCATTTATCATATCATAATATCATTACGATAACGTTTTTATGAAAGCGAATAACTCCCTTCTTTTTCCTGTTACTCTAATGTGCAACCTAAATCAATAATGATTAGAGCAGTGGTTCTTAACCTGGGTTGGATCGAACCCTAGGGGTTCGGTGAGTCAGCCTCAGGGGTTCGGCGGAGCCTCCGCCACGGAGGTAAAGACACATCCGACTTATCGTGTAAATAAAATCTTCTCCCTATCGGCGTATTATGGATACCCCCAAACAATGTTCCCTCTAATTTTTCATCGGATTTGCAGGTTGTTTGATTGATCGATTTAAACTTTTACTAGTAGATTGCTAAGGACACATTACAGTACACATTCCGTACAATTGACCACTAAATGGTAACACCCGAATAAGTTTTTCAACTTGTTTAAGTCGGGGCTGGCACGTACATGCGCATCTTCGACAAATATATATACATATATACACCAAAAAGTATTTAATAACATTATCAAATACTTTTTGGACCCATTTATCTTATCATAATATCATTACGATAATGTTTTTATTAAAACGAATAACTCCCTTCTTTTTCCTGTTACTCTAATGTGCAACCTAAATCAACAATGATTAGAGCAGTGGTTCTTAACCTGGGTTCGATAGAACCCTAGGGGTTCGGTGAGTCAGCCTCAGGGGTTCGGCGGAGCCTCCGCCACGGAGGTAAAGACACATCCGACTTATCGTGTAAATAAAAACTTCTCCCTATCGGCGTATTATGGATACCCCCAAACAATGTTCCCACTAATTTTTCATCGGATTTGCAGGTTGTTTGATTGATCGATTTAAACTTTTACTAGTATATTGCTAAGGACACAGTACAGTACATATTCCGTACAATTGACCACTAAATGGTAACACCCGAATAAGTTTTTCAACTTGTTTAAGTCGGGGTCCACGTTAATCAATTTATGGTAATGTGTGTAAGGTGTGTAATTTGTTGTGAGTTCATGCACTGTGTTGTTTTTGTTCTTTAACCCTTGTGTGGTGTTCATATTGTTGTTACTCAGCCAGTGTTTGTGGGTCTGATGGACCCGTTGCATTTTGTGGCTTTTAATGCCTCACAATCACACACTTTTTTGTTAAAATACTGACTTATCCCAAAAAACATCTGTAATGAAGTGCTTCGAGAGGCTGGTAAAGGAATACATTGTCTCCAGACTTCCCCCCACATTCGACCCATACCAGTTTGCTTATCGCTCTAACCGCTCCACAGAGGACGCCATCTCCTCTGCACTCCACCTGAGCTTAGAACATCTGGCAGGAAAGGACACACACGTGCGGATGTTGTTTCTGGACTTCAACTCGGCATTCAACACCATCATCCCGCAGCACTTGGTGAGCAAACTGGCCCCCCTTGGATTCAGTACCCCCCCTATGCAACTGGCTGCTTGACTTCCTCACAGACAGACCCCAGTCTGTGAGAGTGGGCAACAACACCTCCAGTGCCATCTCCCTGAGCACCGGCTCCCCCCAAGGCTGCATCCTGAGTCCGCTGCTGTTCACGTTGATGACTCATGACTGCTGCGCCAGGTCCACTACTAACCACATTGTGAAGTACACAACAGTAGTGGGCCTCATCCGTGACAACAACGACATGGACTACAGGGAGGAGGTGAAACATCTGGTTGACTGGTGCAGAACCAACAACCTGGTCCTGAACGTCCACAAGACCAAGGAGATCATTGTCGACTTCAGGAAGCACCAGTCCAGCCACGCTCCACTCTTCATCAACGGCACAGCGGTGGAGATAGTAAGCAGCACCAAGTTCCTGGGGGTGCAGATAACTGACAATATGACCTGGTCCCTACACATCGGAGCTCTTGTAAAAAGAGCTCAGCAGCGCATGCACTTTTTGCGTCGGATGAAAAGAGCACAGTTCCCTCCCCGCATTCTCACCACATTCTAGAGAGGCACTCTAGAGAGCCTACTGACCAATTGCATCTCTGTCTGGACTGGAGCCTGCAATGCCTCAGACTGGAAGTCTCTGCAGAGAGTGGTGAGGACGGCAGAAAAGATCATCAGGACTCCTCTTCCTCCTATCCAGGAGATCGCAAAAAGCCGCTGCCTGACCAGAGCTCAGAAAATCTGCAGAGACTCCTCCCACCCCCACCAAGGACTGTTTTCACTGCTGGACTCTAGAAAGAGGTCCGCAGCCTCCGTAGCAGAACCTCCAGGTTCTGTAACCGCTTCTTCCCTCAGGCCATAAGACTCTTGAACGCATCATAATAATCCCCTCAATTCCCCCCAAAAAATGGATGAACTCGCTGGAATATAAAGACAATATAACATACATCCATAAACGTAGATGCATATGCAAAAGTGCAATATATTTATCTTTACAGTAATCTATTTATTTATATCTGCACCTTATTGTTTTTTTATCCTGCACTGCCAAACAGCTAATGCAATGAAATGTCGTTCTTATCTGTACTGTAATGTTCAAATTTGAACGACAATAAAAAGTAAGTCTAAGACCCACAAACGCTGGCTGAGTAACAACAATATGAACGTTGCATGGAAACTTATCTGCCAGTTTCCGCATCCCACAGGGATTCTTTTTTTACGTTTCTGCACCTGTGGTTCCCACACAAGATTGCAACATTGTTTGTCAGCACTGTCTGCGCTCATTTTGTCGCACATTTGACTCTCTGATGTTCTGTGTACCTACACTCTGTCCTCCCTGTCTAGGCCTGCTGTGTGTGTGTGTGTGTGTGTGTGTGTGTGTGTGTGTGTGTGTGTGTGTGTGTGTGTGTGTGTGTGTGTGTGTGTGTGTGTGTGTGTGTGTGTGTGTGTGTGTGTGTGGTACACAAAACATCTATTTCCACACTTCTATTAGCCCCGGGTCCAGTGGACCCCGGACATCTTATATGTAATAGAAATGTGTAGGGGGGTTGTATGGTGTGTGTTTCCTAAATATGAATTCTGATATATGTTCTTCACAGAAAATGAGCCAAAGCCAGTGAGTCTCAGTTTGAAAAAATAATTAATTGTGTAATTTTTCTTTTAATAAAAATCCAAAACGGGTCCCACAGACCCGAACACCACACAAGGTTTAAACAAGGTGATGTTCATGCACGGTTCATTTTGTGCACCTGTAAAAAAAACATGTGACTTTTTCTTGAATTTGAAAAAAAAAAACTAAAGAAGGGTTCGGTGAGTGCGCATATGAAACTGGTGGGGTTCGGTACCTCCAACAAGGTTAAGAACCACTGGATTAGAGCATATGAATTTAAGTTTAAAAAATTTTTTAAAAAAAACCTCCAAAAGTATCTATGCCTCACCTGCTGTTTAGTTCACCGCACGTCACTGACACATACTGGGCATGAATGACCTAGCTTAGCAGAGCTCAAATATCGGCCTCACAAGGCGCCCTAACGAAGGGGCTCTGGCAAATAATACGCCATTAATCACATTTGTGTACGTGTTGTCTAGTTTTATAACACTGATTTACACGTTAACACTCTTCCATAACCTACACCTCGCCGCTAGAAAGTACTCACCAATCTGTATCCAATACTTTTCAAATGATTCAATGACATTATTAGGTCAAATAAAAAAGGTAGTAACAGTACAGTTGGACGCCAAGTAGAAGAAATGACTTACTTGTCAGTAATAGTCGAAAACACGGCAACTGAATTGTGTTTGCGTCTGTTGTCTTTCGTCGTCTGGTTTACTTCCGTGATCCTCTGTCGTGACGTCATCGGGAGTTTTTTGTTTGGGCGGGTTTGTCACGAGATCTGGTGACGTAGCACCACAGGAAATTTACAACACACACCTCGTGTAAAATACTATCAGAATCAGAATAGTTTTATTGCCATTGTTTGAGAACGGGTTCACAAACTAGGAATTTTCCTTGGTGCAATCGTGCAACATAAAACACACATATAACACATATTTGGTAATAAAAAGAGCTATAACTGAGCTATCAGATCCTGTTATAGACTTAGAAGGAATTCAAGGAATTCAGGGAGCTACTGTTAGGAGTTATTGTTCATGTGCCTGATGGCCGAGGGGAAAAAAACTGTTCAGGTGGCGGGAGGTGTGGGTCTGGATGGGGCGTAGTCTCCTGCCTGAGGGGAGAGGGGAGAATAGTGTGTGTCCAGGGTGAGAAGAGTCAGCTGTGATCCGACCCACACGCCTCCTGGTCCTGGAGGAGAACAAGTCCTGGAGGGATGGGAGCTTGCAGCCAATCACCTTCTCAGCAGCATGTACGATGCGCTGCAGTCTATGCTTATCCTGGACTGTGGCGCCGGGGAACCACACTGTGATGGAGGAGGTCAGGATGGACTCTATGATGGCTTAGTAAAACTGCACCAGCATCTCGGTCGGCACCTTAAGTTTCCTCAGCTGCCGCAAGAAGTACATCCTCTGCTGCACCTTCTTGATGAGCGAGCTGATGGTCAGCTCCCACTTGAGGTCCTGGGTGATGGTGGTGCCCAAGAAACGGAAGGAGTCCACAATGGGGACGGGGGTGGAAGAGTCAATCAGGGTGAGGGGGGATGGTGTGGCTGTGACTTTCCTGAAGTCCATGATCATCTCCACTGTTTTCTGGGCGTTCAGCTCCAGGTTGTTGAGGCTGCACCAGGACGCCAGCCGGTCCACCTCTCTCCTGTAGGCGGACTCATCGCCATCCGAGATCAGCCCGATGAGGGTGGTGTCATCCGCAAGGCATGGCAAAGCATCTGTCGCTTCATCCTGGACAATATTCATGACAAATGTGTGCTTTGTTTTAAAGAGGTGCTATTTGGATTTACACTGTATGAAAAAAAATTTGAAAAGGAATTTTATCTTTGCAACCTCATTATACTATTGGCTAAGTTTTATATTCATAAATGTAAGTTTCTCAATACATATTCTACGAAGTGAGACCTACAATGTTACAATGTCCATTTCTCAGATGATATAATTGTTGATGACTGAAGTATGCTGCTAGCAATCCAACCTAACCTAACCTACCCGCCCCAACCCCCTCCACATCCCACCCCCCGGGTTGTAAATAATGTAAATAATTCAATGTATATACTCTGATGATTAACTTGTGTGATGACTGTATTATGATCCATCCATCCATCCATCTCCTTCCGCTTATCCGAGGTCGGGTCGCGGGGGCAGCAGCCTAAGCAGGGAAACCCAGATTTTCCTCTCCCCAGCCACTTCGTCCAGCTCCTCCCGGGGATCCCGAGGCGTTCCCAGGCCAGCCGGGAGACATAGTCTTCCCAACGTGTCCTGGGTCTTCCCCGTGGCCTCCTACCGGTTGGACGTGCACTAAACACCTCCCGAGGGAGGCGTTCGGGTGGCATCCTGACCAGATGCCCGAACCACCTCATCTGGCTCCTCTCGATGTGGAGGAGCAGTGGCTTTACTTTGAGCTCCCCCCGGATGGCAGAGCTTCTCACCCTATCTCTAAGGGAGAGCCCCGCCACCCGGCGAAGGAAACTCATTTCGGCCGCCTGTACCCGTGATCCTGTCCTTTCGGTCATGACCCAAAGCTCATGACCATAGGTGAGGATGGGAACGTAGATCGACCGGTAAATTGAGAGCTTTGCCTTCCTGCTCAGCTCCTTCTTCACCACAACGGACCGATACAGCGTCCGCATTACTGAAGACGCCGCACCGGTCCGCCTGTCGATCTCACAATCCACTTTTCCCTCACTCGTGAACAAGACTCCTAGGTACTTGAACTCCTCCACTTGGGGCAGGGTCTCCTCCCCAACCCGGAGATGGCACTCCACCCTTTTCCGGGCAAGAACCATGGACTCGGACTTGGAGGTGCCGATTCTCATCCCAGTCGCTTCACACTCGGCTGCGAACCGATCCAGTGAGAGCTGAAGATCCTGGCCAGATGAAGCCATCAGGACCACATCATCTGCAAAAAGCAAAGACCTAATCCTGCAGCCACCAAACCGGATCCCCTCAACGCCTTGACTGCGCCTAGAAATTCTGTCCATAAAAGTTATGAACAGAATCGGTGACAAAGGGCAGCCTTGGCGGAGTCCAACCCTCACTGGAAACGTGTCCGACTTACTGCCGGCAATGCGGACCAAGCTCTGACACTGATTGTACAGGGAGCGGACAGCCACAATCAGACAGTCCGATACCCCATACTCTCTGAGCACTCCCCACAGGACGTCCCGAGGGACACGGTCGAATGCCTTCTCCAAGTCCACAAAGCACATGTAGATTGGTTGGGCAAACTCCCATGCACCCTCAAGGACCCTGCCGAGAGTATAGAGCTGGTCCACAGTTCCACGACCAGAACGAAAACCACACTGTTCCTCCTGAATCCGAGGTTCGACTATCCGGCGTAGCCTCCTCTCCAGTACACCCGAATAGACCTTACCGGGAAGGCTGAGGAGTGTGATCCCACGAAAGTTGGAACACACCCTCCGGTTCCCCTTCTTAAAGAGAGGAACCACCACCCCGGTCTGCCAATCCAGAGGTACCGCCCCCGATGTCCACGCGATGCTGCAGAGTCTTGTCAACCAAGACAGCCCCACAGCATCCAGAGCCTTAAGGAACTCCAGGCGGATCTCATCCACCCCCGGGGCCTTGCCACCAAGGAGCTTTTTAACTACCTCAGCAACCTCATCCCCAGAAATAGGAGAGCCCACCACAGAATTCCCCAGGCACTGCTTCCTCATAGGAAGACGTGTCGGTGGGATTGAGGAGGTCTTCGAAGTATTCCCTCCACCGATCCACAACATCCGCAGTCGAGGTCAGCAGAACACCATCCGCGCCATACACGGTGTTGACAGTGCACTGCTTCCCCTTCCTGAGGCGGCGGATGATGGTCCAGAATCGCTTCGAAGCCGTCCGGAAGTCATTTTGCCGAACTCCTCCCATGTCCGAGTTTTTGCCTCCGCGACCGCTGAAGCCGCACACCGCTTGGCCTGTCTGTACCTGTCTGCTGCCTCCGGAGTCCCATGAGCCAAAAGAACCCGATAGGACTCCTTCTTCAGCTTGACGGCATCCCTCACCGCCGGTGTCCACCAACGGGTTCTAGAATTACCGCCACGACAGGCACCAACTACCTTGCGGCCACAGCTCCAATCAGCCGCCTCGACAATAGAGGTGCGGAACATGGTCCACTCGGACTCAATGTCCAGCACCTCCCTCGTGACATGTTCAAAGTTCTTCCGGAGATGGGAATTGAAACTCTCTCTGACAGGAGACTGCCAGACGTTCCCAGCAGACCCTCACAATGCGTTTGGGCCTGCCAGGTCTGTCCGGCATCCTCCCCCACCATCGCAGCCAACTCACCACCAGGTGGTGATCGGTAGAAAGCTCCGCCCCTCTCTTCACCCGAGTGTCCAAAACATGAGGCCGCAAATCCGATGACACAACTACAAAGTCGATCATGGAATTGCGGCCTAGGGTGTCCTGGTGCCAAATGCACATATGGACACCCTTATGCTTGAACATGGTGTTCGTTATGGACAATCTGTGACGAGCACAAAAGTCCAATAACAAAACACCACTCGGGTTCAGATCCGGGCAGCCATTTTTCCCAATCACACCTCTCCAGGTTTCACTGTCGTTGCCAACATGAGCGTTGAAGTCACCCAGGAGGACAAGGGAATCACCCGGGGGAGCACTTTCCAGTACTCCCTCGAGTGTATCCAAAAAGGGTGGGTACTCTGAGCTGCTGTTTGGTGCGAAGGCGGAGGGAGGCTACCCTCTCGTCCACCGGGTTGAACTCCAACGTGCAGGCTTTGAGTCGGGGGGCAACAAGAATTGCTACCCCAGCTCGTCGCCTCTCACTGCGTGCAACGCCAGTGTGGAAGAGAGTCCAGCCCCTCTCGAGAGAACTGGTTCCAGAGCCCTTGCTGTGCGTCGAGGTGAGTCCGACTATATCCAGCCGGAACTTATCTACCCCGCGCACAAGCTCAGGCTCCTTCGCCCCCAGCAAGGTGACGTTCCACGTCCCAAGAGTTAGCTTATGTAGCCGAGGATCGGACCGCCAAGTGCCCTGCCTTCGGCTGCCGCCCAGCTCACAATGCACCCGACCTCTATGGCCCCTCCCATGAGTGGTGAGCCCATTGGAGGGGGGGACCCACGTTGCCTCTTCGGGCTGTGCCCGGCCGGTCCCCATGGGGCCCGGCCACCAGGCGCTCGCCATCGTGCCCCAACTCCGGGCTTGGCTCCGGAGGGGGGCCCCGGTGACCCGCGTCCGGGCGAGGGAAATCTGAATCCTTGTTGTTTCCTTTCCATAGAAGTCTTTGAGCTGCTCTTTGTCTGATCCCTCACCTAGGACCTGTTTGTCTTGGGAGACCCTACCAGGGGGCATGAAAGCCCCCGGACAACATAGCTTCTAGGATCATTGGGACACGCAAACTTCTCTACCACGGTAAGGTGGCAGCTCAGAGATTTATTATGATGATAATATATATTTGTAGCATGAATTGATTAACGTGGCGACCCCAGAAGGGACAAGCGGTAGAAAATGGATGGATGGATGGACCCCGACTCAAACAAGTTGAAAAACGTATTCGGGTGTTACCATTTAGTGGTCAATTGTACGGAATATGTACTGTACTGTGCAATCTGCTAATAAAAGTTTCAATCAATCAATCAAACCCGACCTGTTTTTTGTGCCTTTAAAAAATAATTAGAACTCTACATTAAAACACTCTCTACCTCTAACAACCAAAAAGCTGTGAAAACAATGATGCTGTGTTCCAAATTTTAATTATTTACTGAACTTGTGTGAGCCTATGGCTTTGCACTTTGTTATATATACTGTGTGTATATATATATATATATATATATATATATATATATATATATATATATATATATATATATATATATATATATATATATATATATATAAATATATATATATATATATACATATATATATATATATATATATATATATATATATATATATATATATATATATATATATATATATATATATATATATATATATATCGTGACGTGCAGTCAGGGGAGGCAAGTGAGGCGGGGCCTCACTTGCCATCATGGAAAGAAAAAAAATGTAAAAAACAAAAATTGAATTATATTATACATTTCCATAGTTTAGTTAGCTGAGGTATATAATGTACAGTGTATTTTGTCAACAACTGTATGTGTGTAACGTATTTCTTGTGATGAGCAATCATAAAACGGCCTCGAAGACGCACTGGCTGAGACTCACAGTAATCCCGCCTCATGGTGGTAGAGGGCGCTATTGATCCCAGGGATAATTTTTGCGACTACTCGGCTGCAGAATAAGTGACAACAAGCAGCAACAGTTAGCGATCGTTTATTTTTTCCTCTCGCCTGGACTTTTAACATAGAGGATTACATATCTAAAATAAAACAGTTTTCTAAACTGGACTTTTAATCGAAGCAGGAGGTAATAATTAAAGGAATATCTCCAGCGAGACAGAGAGACTTTTAAAACTGAAGAAAGATAAGGAAGACTTCTATAAACAAGTTATCGATGCTTTTGTTCAGAAGGAGCGGCGCATGGACTTAATTTATAAGTAAAGGTAAAACCATAATAAAGTTTTTTTTTTATTAAATGTGCTTTTTTGTGTGCTACAGTTTGTATGTGTAAAGTTAAAGTTAAGTTAAAGTACCAATGATTGTCACACACACACTAGGTGTAATGAAATTTGTCCTCTGCATTTGACCCATCCCCTTGTTCACCCCCTGGGAGGTGAGGGGAGCAGTGGGCAGCAGCGGCGCCACGCCCGGGAATCATTTCTGGTGATTTAACCCCCAATTCCAACCCTTGATGCTGAGTGCCAAGCAGGGAAGAATGCTGGTATGAGCTTTTAAACATAACCCGTTAACTCTGCCAATCAAATGGTGAATAAGATATTCTTTAGGGTTCATATGTTATAGCATTCTATTTTAGTTACTTTATTGAGTTTACAACCCCCTGGCGCTGTTTTGTACTGTTTTTGTACTTATTTTGTTTATTATTATTTCTCAATTGTTTGTAAATGGTGCAATTTATAAATAAAGGTTTATAAAATTCTAAATAAATAAATGAAAATAAAAAATAAAAAAAACATCTCGTGTAAAATGACTTCTCCAAAGCTTTTGACTCGATCCAACATGAATTTCTCTCCAAGACACTTGACAAATTTGGCTTCGGAATTTTTTTTCCGCAAAACAATCAAGACTTTGTACTGCAATGGTAATAGCTCGATAAAGTTCAAATCTGGTACATCTCCAAGGTACGAATTAAAACGTGGGATACAGCAAGGCTGTCCTATTTCTCCATATCAATTTTTGTTAGCCACCCAATTGTTATCGGTTCATCACAAAACTAGTCATTTAAAGGGGATCTCTATTTTAGACAGATAAATAACTATCAGCCAACTGGGTGATGACACAACACACATTTTTTAAAGGACTCTTCTCAAATTCCTCTTGCCTTGAATGTGATTCATGTATTCTCTTTGGCTTCTGGTCTTTATTTAAATGTAAATAAGTGTGAACTAATGGCTGTGAAGAGATGTGAAATGCTGTCCATATGTAACATTCCAACTAAGGAGAGTATTAATTACCTAGGAATACTTATTACTAAAAATCAGAGTTCTAGATCGGTCTTGAACTTTACCCCAATTGTAGAAAAAAACAAGAAAAGATTTAACCAATGGCTACAGATGTAAGACTATTGACTGGTTGACTTTATTTGGAAAACCAAAATTCATTATATTAAGAAATCTGTTATAATGAACAATTACAATCAGGGTGGTCTAAACTTTCTCGATTTCACTACGCAAAACAACACCTTTAAGATTAATTGGATAAGACACTATTTGAAAGAGCCTACCTCAATCTCATCATGTATATTCTAATCTTGGAGGCCTAAAATTTTTGTTATTGTGCAACGACAACATTGATAGGATTCCTGTTGCTCTTTCAAACTTCCACAAACAAGCTCTTCTGGCATGGTCTCTTCTCTACAAGCACAATTTCTCACCTACGAAATACTTCATCTGGAACAATAATAAAGGAAATCTCTTTTCCTCAACAACTGGTTCAAGAATGGTATTATTTTAGTGAGTCATCTTTTCAAAAAGGAAGGTCAACTTTTTAATTACCAATCATTTCTCAAACATTTAAAGGTCCCTGTGACTCCCAAACAATTTGCCATTGTATTTGATGCCATTCCATCAGGTGTTGTTATGTTGTACAGGGCTTACTCATCTCCTCTTTCTGCTGTAAAAAATTGTGAAAGATCCACTTGACACTCCTGTAGGGAAACTTTGTTTTAATCAGAAAAACAACATAAAAATCCGCAGCTTATTCCAAAATGATTGTGTGTCTCTCTTCTATATAATTGGGCTCTGCAATAATGTTGTGAATGACATCTGCTGGGTCAAAACATGGTCTCTTCCTAACAAAGTCAAAGAGATTTATTTCAAAATAATTCATGGTTATTACCCTGTAAAGACTGTGATGGTTAGATACAAGAAGGACATTGATGTTACCTGCACTTTATGTAACATGTATCCAGAGACTGTTTACCACCTCTTGTGAAAGCACTGGATCACTATGTCAAGGCACCTGTCGCTTCATCCTGGACAATATTCATGACAAATGTGTGCTTTACCGTATTTTAAAGATGTGCTATTTGGACAGTATGAGAAAAAATTGGAAAAGGAATTTTACCTTTGCAACTTCATTATACTATTGGCTAAGTTTTATATTCATAAATGTACGTTTCTCAATCCGACCTGTTTTTTGTGCCTTTAAAAAATAATTTCAAATTTACTTTAAAACGCTTTCTACCTCTAACAACCAAAAGCTGTGAAAACTATGATGCTGTGCTCCAAATTTGGATTATTTACAGAACTTGTGTGAGCCTATGGCTTTACACATATATATATTTTGCATTCTTCTTTAGTTGCTATATTGAGTTTACAGCCCCCTGGCTCTGTTTTGTACTGTTCTTGTACTGTTTCTGTACTTGTCTTGATTACTATTATTTCTTTGATTGTATGTAAATGATGAATATTATAAATAAAGTTTTTGGGAAAAAAAAAATACATAAAAAAACCTAAAAAAAAACAGCTCGTATAAAATGGTGCTTTAAATTTTAAAATGAATTAGTAGTAAACCCGTATTTTTTACGTAGACACGTTTACTTTTTGTCCTGTTTAATGTTGTCCTGTTTCAAGTTGTATGTAAATTCTACAGCGCGATATGGGGAAAAAAGAAAAAAAATCCCAGGTTTATTCCCCAAAATGTGTCATGTAAGCCAGCTTATTATAATTGAATATACTGTAATATCCATCCATCCATTTTCTACCGCTTGTCCCTTTTGGGGCCGCGGGGGGTTGCTGGAGCCTATCTCAGCTGCATTCGGGCGGAAGGCGGAGTACACCCTGGACAAGTCGCCACCTCATCGCAGGGCCAATACAGATAGACAGACAACATTCACACTCACATTCACACACTATATTTCACATATTATTATTACTATTGTGTATTATTTAAATTGCCAGGGTTTTCGCCCTTAATTGCTATGGAAAGCCTGATGTGACATATTTGTCAAATTAGCTTAAATGCTAATAAGCCACTCAATACATTTCACTGTTACATTTATTTTCAACTGATATTTTATTTTGTACGATTCAAAGTAAATTTGTAAAAAGTGTCAAGTTGAGTTAGTTTAGTTTAGTTTTACACAACAAATAAGTCCTGAACAATGTAACATATATGCAACATCACTCATTATTTACATAATTTAGTAGTATTTTTGGAAAAA
This sequence comes from Entelurus aequoreus, assembly GCF_033978785.1. Taxonomy (NCBI): domain Eukaryota; kingdom Metazoa; phylum Chordata; class Actinopteri; order Syngnathiformes; family Syngnathidae; genus Entelurus; species Entelurus aequoreus. Next base: position 65,549,318 of record NC_084732.1, read on the forward strand.
CAGGAATGGGCTCTAAAGAAATAGGTCCGGGTTGTTGTAATATTGTGTATTTCATTATTTCTTCCCTGAAAACCAGGTGATATATAGGTTACATTTTAATTGCGGAAAACTGCTAAACATTTATGTTGCTGTACTTAAGTTTAATTCTGACCACAAGCATTGAAGTTTTCTCTCTTTAAAGAGTGGAAAACAAGTTCAAAGTCCATCAAAGTTTACTTATATGGCCTTAAAGGCCTACTGAAATTATTTTTTTTTATTTCGACGGGGATAGCAGATCCATTCTATGTGTCATACTTGATCATTTCGCGATATTGCCATATTTTTGCTGAAAGGATTTAGTGTAGAACAACGACGGTAAAGTTCGCAACTTTTGGTCTCTGATAAAAAAAAAGCCTTGCCCCTACCTAGCGTGACGTAGTCAGTTGTTCGCCTCCTCATATTTTCCTATTGTTTTCAATGCAGCTAGAGCAATTCGGACCGAGAAAGCGACGATTACCCCATTAATTTGAGCGAGGATGAAAGATTCGTGGATGAGGAACGTTAGAGTGACGGACTAGAATGCAGTGCAAGACATATCTTTTTTTGCTCTGACCGTAACTTAGGTACAAGCTGGCTCATTGGATTCCACACTCTCTCCTTTTTCTATTGTGGATCACGGATTTGTATTTTAAACCACCTCGGATACTATATCCTCTTGAAAATGAGAGTCGAGAACGCGAAATGGACATTCACAGTGACTTTTATCTCCGCGACAATACATCGGTGAAGCACTTTAGCTATGAGCTAACGTGATAGCATCGTGCTTAACTGCATATAGAAACAAAATAAATAAACTCCTGACTGGAAGGATAGATAGAAAATCAACAATACTATTAAACCATGGACAGGTAACTACACGGTTAATGCTTTCCAGGCTGGCGAAGGTTAACAATGCTGTTGCTAACGACGCCATTGAAGCTAACTTAGCAACCGGACCTCACAGAGCTATGCTAAAAACATTAGCTCTCCACCTACACCAGCCAGCCCTCATCTGCTCATCAACACCCGTGCTCACCTGCGTTCCAGCGATCGACGGAAGGATTAAGGACTTCACCACGATCATCCGTGCGGTCGGTGGCTAGCGTCGGCTAGCGCGTCTGCTTTCCGAGTCAAAGTCTTCCAGGTTGTGTTGCTGTAGTCCGCCGCTAATACACCGATCCCACCTACAACTTTGTTCTTTGCAGTCTTCATTGTTCATTAAACAAATTGCAAAAGATTCACCAACACAGATGTCCAGAATACTGTGGAATTATGAGATGAAAACAGAGCTATTTTGTATTGTATTCAATGGGGTACCGATACTTCTGTTTCACTGGTTACATCACGCGCATACGTCATCATCCAAAGACGTTTTCAACCGGAAGTTTAGCGGGAAATTAAAAATTGCACTTTATAAGTTAACCCGGCCGTATTGGCATGTGTTGCAATGTTAAGGTTTCATCATTGATATATAAACTATCAGACTGCGTGGTCGGTAGTAGTGGGTTTCAGTAGGCCTCTAAATCACCAGTGTCTCAAAAAGCTGCACAAGCCACAACGACATCCTCGGCTCAGATCCAACATCAGGGCAAGAAAAAACTCAACCTAATGGGGTTACAATGAGAAACCTTGGAGGGGACCGCAGAAGGAGAGGGGGGCAGAGCAGAAAAGAGACGGCAGATCACCTAATCTAAAATGGGGGTCTATTTAAAGGCTAGAGTATACAAGTGAGTTTTAAGATGGGACTAAAATTATTCTACTGACTTTATATGCTTATTTGTGTTTCATTGTATCCATAAACCATATCCAATTGTATTTACCATCCGCAAAGTATGTGAAAACACTGTTCAAACATCTCAAAATGCCTCAAATTTAGTCAGCCATTGCTAGAATAATTATGTGTAAGTTATCACACAACTCTTATACTTAAAGGCCGTTGCTATAGTTATTATCAATTGTGCTGAAGTTGTACTTTTCTATCTGTGCAAAGGGACAACTTGCAAATCCAAGATTGCGAGTCGTCTCTTATCAGTGTTTGTGTCCAGAACATCGAGTACCGTGAAGCAGACAAAGCAGAGACAGGGCGATATCACGAGTGTCAGCACATTTCCATTTCATGAATAATCATATATTGTGTCCAACTGGGGCTGCTGAAATTACCCCCCTTCCCTCGGAAGCAGCCTCAGTGATGTAACCAGGGACCTCCCAAAAGAATAGAGGAGCACGTGTGTCTGGACCTTAGAGCGTAGGTTGGATCTGTAACTAAGAGTACAGCCCAATACGTCTCTCCTGATTGAGCCAAATTGAACTCTGTCTCTGCATGATTCCTTGCTTCTTGTCTGTTTAATAGATGGCATCTGTGTTTGAACCTGACAGCAATAGTGAATATTCCACTCCAAATACCTTCGGCTATTTAGGAGATTGACATCACAATAGTGACGCTTCTGCACTCAGACCATGTTTTCAGATCAGTCATACTGGAAATACGCAAAAATTGGAAAAAGATGTAGTGTTCATCATTCACAATCCTTATGTAAGACAAAAACACATATGCTTGGCTTTTATTTGCATTTGAAATTGTAAATAAATAGCTGATAATTGAGTCAACAGATCAAGGGTCCTCTGTTGCGCTCATTATACTCTTTCTAAAAACATCCAGAAAGCGCTAACAGTACTCCATTTACATGTCGTCACCTGAAAATTAACCAAATATGAGCGATATTGTTATCATAAGCGCCAACGCAGACGGACTATTTTAGCGGCGCATTGATAGCAGTGAGCTAATGCTAGTTTACGCCGCTATTGTTGACACACTGAGCTGACGGATGCTTCTGCTTTGTCTCAAACTTGCTAAAAGTAAATTCTAGTAGACCAATGTGGCCATGGACCGACAGGCTGGTCGACTTTCACATCCCTGAGATGGCCCCAAAAGACGCTTCTGCAGGAACTTTTTTTTAACCCTTTATGAGGATTGTGATTAAGTCCTCATATAAACTGTCCCATCAGTCGGCATCCCAGCGAGAGTGGAAATATTACAGTAAGTGTGTTTTATTTTGGTTTGTTATGTTATGTTTTGTTTGTATGTTTAGCACCTAGCAATGCTGCGGATTTTATTGCGTCACAATGAAACTGCATCCTTCACGCGGCTTCTAAAACTTATTGCTCGTCCTCTTTATGTTCGGGCTCAAAAATATGAGGTCTTTGATGATAATCTTTCCAAAAGTAATCATTGTTGGCTTTCACAAAGTCTGGTTGATTAGCATTGTTGTTGATGGGCAAGGGCTCTGTGGTTCCTAGGGCGACGTCACGTAACCACGTGACTGGCTTCCTCATCATCTCTCAAAATGGCTCGGGAATCTCTGTGGATTGATACTATTTTCATTTTATCTATTTAGCCGCAAACTTTGCAAGTCTTTTGGTGTCATAAATCAGATACATATAATAGCTTCAATATAAAGGCAACTTGTTTTTCCACTTTACTTGCACTTTAAGTCAATGAGCAGAGGCCGCATAATTTAAAAGTTGAAATGCCTACCTTTTTGTAGAGTATTTCTATCAGTTCTTTTTTCAACTTGTTTATTCAAGCAGAAACCTTTTAGTGCACTATCATCAATTATGAGAAAGTCATGCCCTTGTTTTAGGCTAGACTTATTGCTCACTTGTGTCTCATAAGTAAATTTAATATAATCCTACACTTCCAAAACAGCTAAGAAAAGTGCTCCACCTGTCTCCAACTACTCTTTGAGTACAAGTCTTATGTATGCTCACGAAAGCTGTCCGACTCTTCAGAACTGGATGGTGCTGGATGATGGAGTGCTTCAAAACATGTATATGAATGTTCTCATTCATCCAGGTCATTGTGATCTCAGGGCATTCAATCAATCGCAACTAGACTGGTTGGTTTGTCTTGAAAGATGTTTCGCCTCTCACCCGAGTAGGCTTCATCAGTTTGCGCTCATAGACTTAGATTCTAAGTCTAAACCAAACAGTCAATTCAATGCCCTGAGATTCAAAATCACATGGTTCATCTAACACTCTTGTTATGAGCCCACCGCCGATAATCGCTTCCACCTCACAGAACTAAGTTTGAATGTTATTAAATATTATTTATTCAGTTAGAATTTTTTTTTTTTCATTTGCAATTACATTTTATTGACAGTATATTTAACATATATATTATTAAAATATTATTCATTAATAGTTTAGTTAGAATGTAATTATTTTAATTTTTCAGAGTCCTTTCTTTTGCAGTATTTTTAGTTACTATTTAATTTTGTGATCACCCTGACCTAAATCTTGATAATAATCTTAGCAATTAACACATGGTTTCATATAATTTGATTGTTTATCCTGTTAAACTGTAAGTAATGATTGAATATGATTAAAATCATCAGTAAGATTACGAATTCAGTGTTGAGATTTGAGTGGGCCTCAAAGTCAGAAAGTTTAAAAAAAAAACCTGATTTAAACCACACACACGGTCAGTTAAAACTTTTTAATCCGGCCAGCATAACGTAACCAAACTATTTTTCCAAACCTTCAAAACTGTAGCAGGTAATAGGATATCCAATGCTATTTGTAACTGTGGCATTTAGAACCATTTCCACTGGTTTATGAACTTGGAAGAGTCATTTTTATTAGTCAACTTAATACAAAACTAGTTACCAAACTTACCAACACAATGTATATGTGTATCATAATAATGTGAGGAGATTATTGCCTCTAAAAAACCAGCGCAATACTTTTGTAATTCCAAATAGACTTTAATTAAGTAAGGACAACATTCAACAGTCCAATACAGAAAGCAAGTGAGGGAAGCATTTTCGCTAGGGTCATTAACCTTGTGACATTTTCCCCAAGGCTTAGCCGTGCAAGCTGAAATGAGTGGCTTAGTTTAAGAAGTGAATCCCAACCACTGTATTGTGGCAGATTTGTGTGCCTTGAAATTAAAAATGACCCAAATTAACTTTCATTTGTCCAAACATCTGAAATTATTGTTTCCATCTATCTATACTAGCAACATGTAGTGACAGGCAAAACAAGTATGCTCTTCCATTAGATGGCAGAAGGTACCTATTACTTTTTGTGATATTTTAGTTTGGTGGTGTGCGTGAGATTTCTAATGTAAATTATGTGCCTTGGATCCATTAAGGTTGGGTAACATTGGGCTAGAGGACACATGGCATGTACTGTACATGACAGCAACATTGATACATTCTCACAAGCAAACAAACATCACCAAATTGTTCACGGGTACAGTAAATAAAGTGACGCATAAACTGTAGAAAATTGGACTTGTATTCAGTCTTGATGGCCAGCAAATGCATGACGCGCTATCCATTTACAGACTGGCAAGGCCTCTGGTGAGTGATGAACAACTAGGCAAACGTGGTCCATTGACAGTAACATCCCGTGCAAATAACCAAGGCTAGTCTGTTATTTGAAACATAAATACATAAGTCAAACCATCAAAAGGTGGATGTTAAAATAGTGACGCTAGGCAATATGAAACAGGAATAATTATATGTAAATAACTCTAGGAAGTAAAATATATACTGGTCTACCTGACAGGAAATAGCTGATTAGAAACTTGAGATTAAATGTATCATGTTATATGTATATTTAGTAAATTTTGAGCTTTGAGCATGTTTTACTTCTAATGTCAATGATGAACATCACTCTTAGGTCTTCTTCTTCAGCTCTTCAAAGCGTCTTGTCAGATCATCAAAGTCGATGTCGTCCGAAGTTGTGGTTTTCCCGCCCAAGGAGGATGACGGGAGCGTGTCAGGCACAGAAGGAAGCTCTGGGAGAGCGTTGTTGTCAAATATTTGTGGTGAAGGACCTGCAGCAAAATACAGAGTGGCTGTAAGCATCACCGGGACTTAAATCCTATTGCCTAAATGCTTAATAAACTTTATCAAAAAAGTATAGTACAGCAATACAAATCCACTATCAACTACAACATTTTAGGTTTGCCAATAATGCTTGAACACAAATTACGTTTAATGCCACTACTTTAATTAAATGCAACATTAACGCTGTATGCAGAGAATTACTCCCCGAGTTTGTAAACAATAACAAAAACGACCCCAAAAATTATTTTGTAACAAAAACAAGAAAAATAAATGATCGTGAAACCTTTGACAGCTTTTCTCTCGTCGTTTTCCTTTGAGTAATCTCTCTTTATCATCCCTTCGTTGTACCCTACCCCCACATGCACACACAGGCCACATCACCGGTGCCGCTCTCTATTGGAGCAGTCTTGGGCCTATTTTACTCATTCAACAAATTATCGAAGCACACAATACAAATCAATGCTTTTTTCTAATTGAATGAATCGATTGACTCGATGAACCATTGCAGCCCTAACTGCGACACAGATGTGCTAAAGATTGGCTGGGCTAGGCAGCTCATCAGCCAATCACCGATCAGTTAAAAAGAAGAAAAATATCTGCCCCGATTTGATCCCGATCATTTCTAATAAAAGCACAAACCTAGCATGAGAACACTTTGTACCTGGTGTACGCACTTACCGGAGTTATGGCACAAATGTTATGCGGTGAAGTACTAGATTTTGATCCTTAATGCAATGGAAGTGAATAAAGATTTATCAAAGTAAAACACTGATGTCCTACATTTATCTACTTTATGTTTTGAAATGCTTATTCAATCATCGCATTACCCGACACACTGTTTTGTCAAACATATGTGATAATTGTTATAATCAGCATTTACTTACTAATATTTACATGGTGTTAATGTCAGCATAACTTTAAATGTTTTTGAAACATCTGTCTGGAAATGCAGCAATTAATCCGTTACCTAACTTCATACATGTTTTGACTTGAAGGACAGCCGCTTCTTTGCACCCTCTTTAGAATTACTCTTGTTATATATATACACAAATACATATACCGGTATATGTAAACACACACACACACACACAAACAGACACACACTTATTTGAATGTAAAATGTTGCCCCAATTAAATCAATACTGTAAAAACATTCTAACTTAAAAAGTTAAACGTGTCCATTAATGTCAGGCCATTTTCTTTTTGAGTTCTGTGTGGCGCACCAAGGTAGTGCACCATGACTCCACCTCTCCAACCGATTTCCACCTGTGTCTCTGTGAAGTTCCGCATTCGTAAATCACTTTGCAGTTAACTTCAAGAGTGAAGTTAAGGCGTGGACAGCGTGTGACAAGTGTGGGAGATACTTGCACACACTTTTAATTCAAATTGCATGAAGGTTTGCGTAAGCCAGGTTTTATAAGTCTGAATATTTTTGCGCGCATGCACATTTTGGGTTTCCGGCATACAGAAACTTTTAGTCAGAATTCCACACACTGTTATATAGATGAGGCCCTTGGTCAGCCAGGGAATAAGATGACATATCAGTGTTGCCAACTTAGCAACTTTGTCCTTATATTTAGCGAGTATTCAGAATTCCCTTAGAACACCTTTCTCTCCGTGGTGTCTCTATATTTCCACTAATTGTTGACCACTAAATGTCTGTGGACCTCCAAAATTTGCATTTTACATAGTATTACTACCCTTTTTTTCCCTGTGTAGCTCTCAATGAAGGCGGTTGTATTTCCCTCATCTCTCCGTTATCACTTTTGCTTTGCTTATTGTCTTGTCTTAACTTTCTAAGAGCCTCTCTTTTGCACTGTTGTCCGAAAATCCAAAAATGGACTTGATTAACTTGATGCTCAACTCAATTGATAAGATCTTCTTGACGACAAACACAGGTTCAGGGGAATTTGCCTGTCTTGATGGGACATTTGCTGCTGGATAGATGAAGGACTCTTGGGAGAAGTGTTGAGTCCTGTGGCTGTCAGTTCTTTCTGTTGAGAATGTGAAAGATATCTACTGTATCTATTTGGAACTGTGATAACAGGGCATCTGCTGATTGCATTGAGCAACTCTCTGGTGTACCAACAAATTTGGAAGACGATGGCAGCCGTTCAAGGAGCCCAAAGGCTGCCCGTCGCAATGGATGGTATTGGTAGAGCTGTGGGCACTCAGACTTTGGCCAGCTCAGAATTTAATCGCAAATTGGATAACATCTCGAAGCTTTGCACGCAAAATTAGGATCAATTTGAGAACCAGAATGGACAATTAGATCAGACAAGTCCATTGTAATGCGTTTGCTCGCCTGAAACCAATAACAATCCTTATCTACAATTTGGCTCTCTCTGTAAATGACCTAGGCAAGGTTGTGCTGTACACATCCCAGTTCGACCAGTGCAGTGAAAGACGCTTTGAAACCCTCCCCCCTTCTTCAAGAACACCTGTGATGTTGTCACTGTTTGTGGACACCAAGCGGAGTGACCTCCAGGCTTATAGATAAAACATGCACCCATGGACCACTACTACAAATACGCACACACTACCCTACCCAGGTTTTTTATGGTCTTAAACCAAGAACCCAGCCGCCTCCAGAGTACTGGAGGTTTTTTTATGATCTCAAACTGAGCCCCCCCAGGGTGGTTAGTTTGGGATCTGCTTCTCTCCCTCACCACCATGTTTACCTTTCCTACCTATTTTACGGGGTGCTTCCCATAGGTGGAGATCCATCAGTCTTTCGGCCCTGTATACCCCTGTAAGTGTTAATTGTACCGTATGTCTGCTCTTGGGCAGTTGCAGTGAAAACAATGTATTTTTTATTTTTTAAGTGGCAATGACAATAAAGTTATATTCTATTGTAAATTAAATTCCATAGCTGCAATTGTTGGTTGGACTCACCTGTGGCCTGGAAAGGAAGAATGTTTCTGTGTGTTAGGTCATCAATCTAAAACAGAAGAGGTTTGTTTGTGTGACAGTGTCCATTGCCTTATACACAGTGTAGTTAATGTTATGTTATGCTTGTGTTTAAAGTAAGAATATAAGCAAAAGGCAAATGCTCCTGGGAAACCATAACCTGAGTGAGCATGAGACTGTTTTTTTTTTTAAATTTTAACTCCAGTACTGTCCAATAAAATCCCAGGTCTTCGACTACTTTGTTGTTAGTAGTTAGAATACAAACAATTTATGCTGCCTTCTTCAGATGCATGCTGACCATTTATGTGCATAAAGAAAAGAAACCAAGCCTGCCCCGGAAGAAATGCAGAAGCAGAGGCGCAAGCTAAGTGAACTGTTCTTCCCTGAGTGATGTTTTGTCCGTCTTGTCACTCTGCGGGCACTGAAAGGGGTCATGAATGGGAAGAGTTTATTCACTTACAGACTCGTATGTGGGGGGAGAAGTGGGCAGCTGAGGGGGCTGCCCTCCTCCCATGGGTTGCGTTAAGCTGAATCCAATGGGTGGATTGGGTGGTTCCTGGAGGTAAACGAACACACGACGCAAACGCAGTGAATGTATTGTTCTGATTACTGAACACAAACATGCTTGCTCAGGCTGTATGAAACACAGTGGGGACATTCAGGATATTGTTTGTCTTACAGCAATAGTGCAATAATTGATTTGACGTTAATTTAAAAATATCACCCAACTACAGCCCGGTTACCAGTCTGTGGGCTGGGCCAAATGTGTAATTAACTACTTTATATTATACTTAAAGTTTACAAACTTTTACTAAAATGAGAACTTTTGTCAAGGCTGGAACACATTATTTGTGTCTACATTGTTTCTTATGGAGAATATTGCTTTAATTTATGAACTTTTCTATTTATGAAACCTGTCCATGAACCAATCACATTATTAAATTGAGGTTTTAAATTAAAAGTGCAAAGCAATTTAAGATATATCTTACTGCTCCTTTGGGAGGTGGGTAGTTGAAAGGTGCAGACATAGGCATGGGCATGGCAGGAGCAGTAAAACCTCCTCCTCCTCCAGACTTCTTGTAATTGTTCACATCAATCAGGTCAGCTTCTTCCCCATGATTCACCTCAGGCTGTCAGGGAAAAAGTGACACAACAGTAAGTATACACAACAAATTACATCATCCTGACTAGCAAATGTTGTAATGCCTACCCGGACCATGGCATCGGGTTCATACGGCACATTATAGTTCTTGGCAATCTCAATCAGGTAGCGCTCTACCAAGATCTTGGGAGGGGCCTCCACACTCAGCTTGTGCATCAGCTGAAAACATATAAAATGTTGTATCAGATTAGATGCAATTTATTATTATATTGGCTACATACTCTGGAAATAGATGCTTACTCTTTCATTAACTGTTCCAATCTGGTTTGACCTGCACAGCTTGCCATACTCCTTGCTATATTTTGCACATAACTGGTCTGATACCTACAAGAAAAAATAGAAAATCTAAATTCAAATAGACAGACTGATATCAATCAGTATTACTACCAAAAATGCGTCCATGCATTTACTTTTTATACCGCTTGTCCTGGGAATCGCAAGGCACACAAAGACAAAACCATTCAACTCAGATTCAAACCTATGTGCAATTCCGACTCTTCAATTAACTTAACATGCATTTTTTGCAACATTTAAAACATAATAGCGCGAACACAGTATGGGTGCATGTCAGGGCTGAGCGATATATCGAGTTTGTAAAATATACTGATATATTTTTAAACAAGATATGAATTAAGAAAATATCATAATATCGATATAATTTATTTCACGTTAAAATGACCAAACACCGCTTATTTGTTGTGTTCGTTGATTCTCCCCCGCTTCCCACTCCATGGGCTATTAAACCCCTCCCCTTCCTCCGTCCAAGATATGATTGGTTGGTTGTTTACTATGATTAGTCACGATTGGTTGAGATTAGGGCTGCAACAACTAAACGATTAAATCGATTAAAATCGATTATAAAAATATTATATTAATCGATTATCAAATTAATCGTTAGTTGCAGCCCTAGTTGAGATTAGGGCAAAACATTAGATACAGGCCAATCAGAGGCAAGATAGGGCGGGTCATGGAACCAGGAAGGGAAATCACAACAGACATCCCAAATGACGACGAAAGAGTCGTACAAGAGAAGAGGGAATATTCACGAGGGCGATTTATATATTTAAAAAACTAGTGGAAGATGGCAGAGGGATTCTCTTCCTTAGATTTTTCTTTTAGGGATGTAGATGACGTCCAGGAAACCCACAATGCGTCTACTTGGCCACATTTGGACAAATGTATGCATCTGGATAAAACATTCATTTAAAGGCCTACTGAAACCCACTACTACCGACCACGCAGTCTGATAGTTTATATATCAATGATGAAATCTTAACATTATAACACATGCCAATACGGCCGGGTTAACTTATAAAGTGACATTTTAAATTTGCCGCTAAACTTCCGGTTCGAAACGCCTCTGAGGATGACGTATGCGCGTGACGTAAACCGGCGAACACGGGTATGCCTTCCACATTGAAGCCAATACGAAAAAGCTCTGTTTTCATTTCATAATTCCACAGTATTCTGGACATCTGTGTTCGTGAATCTGTTTCAATCATGTTCATTGCATTATGGAGAAGGAAGCCGAGCAAGCAAAGAAGAAAGTTGTCGGTGCGAAATGGACGTATTTTTCGAACGTAGTCAGCCACAACAGTACACAGCCGGCGCTTCTTTGTTTACATTCCCGAAAGATGCAGTCAAGATGGAAGAACTCGGATAACAGAGACTCTAACCAGGAGGACTTTTGACTTGGAGACACAGACGCCTGTAGAGAACTGGGACAACACAGACTCTTACCAGGATTACTTTGATTTGGATGACAAAGACGCAGACGTGCTACTGTGAGTATGCAGCTTTGGCTTTTTTTTGCGTATGTACGTAACTTTTTTAAAATATATAAGCTTTATGAACCTTGGGTTAGGTGAACGGTCTTTTGGGCTGAGTGATTGTGTGTTGATCATGTGTTTGAATTGTATTGGCGTGTTCTATGGAGCTAGGAGCTAGCAGAGGAGCTAGGAGCTAGCATAACACGTACCGTACCGTACGTGCGCGTCACGTACGTAACTTTTTAAAAATATATAAGCTTTATGAACCTTGGGTTAGGTGAACGGTCTTTTGGGCTGAGTGATTGTGTGTGTTGATCAGGTGTTTGAATTGTATTGGCGTGTTCTATGGAGCTAGGAGTTAGCAGAGGAGCTAGGAGCTAGCATAACAAACACGCAGGTGTTATTATGCAGGATTAATTTGTGGCATATTAAATATAAGCCTGGTTGTGTTGTGGCTAATAGAGTATATATATGTCTTGTGTTTATTTACTGTTGTAGTCATTCCCAGCTGAATATCAGGTACCGTGAGTATGCAGCCTTGGCTGCTAAACATTCGATAACTTGACCGTATGTGCGCGTCACGTACGTAACTTTTTAAAAATATATAAGCTTTATGAACCTTGGGTTAGGTAAACGGTCTTTTGGGCTGAGTGATTGTGTGTGTTGATCAGGTGTTTGAATTGTATTGGCGTGTTCTATGGAGCTAGGAGCTAGCAGAGGAGCTAGGAGCTAGCATAACAAACACGCAGGTGTTTTTATGCAGGATTAATTTGTGGCATATTAAATATAAGCCTGGTTATGCGGTCCTCTCCAAGGTTCTCATAGTCATTCACCGACGTCCCACTGGGGTGAGTTTTTCCTTGCCCGTATGTGGGCTCTGTACCGAGGATGTCGTTGTGGCTTGTACAGCCCTTTGAGACACTTGTGATTTAGGGCTATATAAATAAACATTGATTAAAATAAACATTGATAAACATTGATTGATTGTGTTGTGGCTAATAGAGTATATATATGTCTTGTGTTTATTTACTGTTGTAGTCATTCCCAGCTGAATATCAGGTCACCCCCGGCTCTCACAGCATCTTCCCTATCTGAATAGCTTCAACTCCCCACTAGTCCTTCACTTGCACTTTACTCATCCACAAATCTTTCATCCTCGCTCAAATTAATGGGGAAATTGTCGCTTTCTCGGTCCAAATCTCTCTCACTTCATGCGGCCATCATTGTAAACAATAGGGAACTTTGCGTATATGTTCAACTGACTACGTCACGCTACTTCCGGTAGGTGCAAGCCTTTTTTTTATCAGATACCAAAAGTTGCAATCTTTATCGTCGTTGTTCTATACTAAATCCTTTCAGCAAAAATATGGCAATATCGCGAAATGATCAAGTATGACACATAGAATAGATCTGCTATCCCCGTTTAAATTAAAAAAAATCATTTCAGTAGGCCTTTAAGTTGTTTACCATGTAAGCCCAAATCAAAACTTTTCTCGAATTGCCAAGCCGGGCATATTTCGCACAAAAAATGCTGCCAAAAATGTATGCCGAAGTGAGGAAGATCATAGCCGCACAATTAAGTAAAGTCACTTACTTGGCGCTGATAACAACCGTATGTGTGTGACAGTCCATTACATCGTCGACTGGGAATTAAAAAGTGCCTGCCTGCAAATGTATTTTTTATCCAAGTTTGATACATTTTGTATTATATGCACACTCATGTTATTGATTTTAAGTAGTATCTTATTTATGTTATGTAATTCTGTGCTACTTAAACAGTTTATTTTCTGTGCTGTTAATACCCATCTTGACTTACTGGGTTAATAAAAGTGCCACTGACTGTTTACAGTACAGTTGTCATTCACTTCAATTTCAGTGAATCTAGCTCAAAAATGAATATCTTAATATGTATAATTTCACCGGAAAATTTATCGAGTTATATATTGAGTTTAAGTAAAAATATATCGAGATATACTTTTTCGTCTATATCGCCCAGCCCTAGTGCATGTATTGAGTAACTTTCAACATTTTGTGTGCATGCAGTTCTGGAGTAGAAGAGTTAGCTTACACAAACAAACACATGTGAAGATGTTGGTATGTGCTATTTTAAAAAAATTTTTTAAAGGACTACTTACAATCTTTAATTCTGCCACCTCTGACTGGAGGCGATGAGCTGCCCAGATAAGGGTGGACACCGCCTCCTGCAAGCCCGGATCTAGCTCCCTGATTATAAACCACACAATTATTTAACTGGACAGATGGATATTAAAACTAAAGATCGCAAAGGCAACCACTTACTTCATTGATTGAATGAGGCCAAAGCGTGTCAGTAGCAAGTCACAGTAAAGCTCCAGAATCTCCATGGCTTCAACCAAATAGTCCTCCCTGATGATATGCTCCACACGGATCCGCGCCCGCTCATCTTTTCCCGATGACAGGTAATCTGCAATCTCCTTGCGAGCCTTTTGAGCAAGCTCAGCTACATTGTAAATTGAATGGAGGAAAAACAGGGAAACATAAAACTACCCCATTTTTTATTTTTGTATTGTTGCTCTTATTATCCCAACACTCACTTTTCTTGTTCTCAAGATGTTTGAGTCGGTTGATGACAAGCCGGAGGTTGACTCTTAACCTCTCCGATTTGAAGCCTCCGCCGAGCATCTCTGGTGGCTCTGATCTGTGGACAAGAGTAAAACGTGTTGAGTCTATTCAACCTAACCTTGTCTAGTCATATTAGCTAATGTTTTATAGTCCCCATTATTCTCCAATAAGGTCAGAAAAAGGTTGTTAGTCGCTTTTTAAAATAAAGACAATCTAGAGTAGCGCTGTCAAATTCATTTTTAGATCGGGGGCCACATGGAGAAAAATCTACTCCCGAGTGGGCCAGACTGGCAAAATCACGGCACATTAAAGACCTACTGAAATGAATTTTTTTTATTTAAACGGGGATAGCAGATCTATTCTATGTGTCATACTTGATCATTTCGCGATATTGCCATATTTTTGCTGAAAGGATTTAGTATAGAACGACGATAAAGATCGCAACTTTTGGTATCTGATAAAAAAAGGCTTGCCCCTACCGGAAGTAGCGTGACGTAGTCAATTGAACATATACGCAAAGTTCCCTATTGTTTACAATGATGGCCGCATGAAGTGAGAGAGATTCGGACCGAGAAAGTGACAATTTCCCCATTAATTTGAGCGAGGATGAAAGATTTGTGGATGAGTAAAGTGCAAGTGAAGGACTAGTGGGGAGTTGAAGCTATTCAGATAGGGAAGATGCTGTGAGAGCCGGGGGTGACCTGATATTCAGCTGGGAATGACTACAACAGTAAATAAACACAAGACATATATATACTCTATTAGCCACAACACAACCAGGCTTATATTTAATATGCCACAAATTAATCCTGCATAAAAACACCTACGTGTTTGTTATGCTAGCTCCTAGCTCCTCTGCTAGCTCCTAGCTCCATAGAACACGCCAATACAATTCAAACACCTGATCAACACACACAATCACTCAGCCCAAAAGACAGTTCACCTAACCCAATGTTCATAAAGCTTATATATTTTTAAAAAGTTACGTACGTGACGCGCACATACGGTCAAGCTATCAAATGTTTAGCAGCCAAGGCTGCATACTCACGGTACCTGGTATTCAGCTGGGAATGACTAAAACAGTAAATAAACACAAGACATATATTTACTCTATTAGGCACAACACAACCAGGCTTATATTTAATATGACACAAATTAATCCTGCATAAAAACACCTACGTCTTTGTTATGCTAACTCCTAGCTCCTATGCTAGCTCCTAGCTCCATAGAACACGCCAATACAATTCAAACACCTGATCAACACACACAATAACTCAGCCCAAAAGACCGTTCACCTAACCCAAGGTTCATAAAGCTTATATATTTTTAAAAAGTTACGTACATACGCAAAAAAAAAGTTGCGCACATACGGTCAAGCGATCAAATGTTTAGAAGCCAAAGCTGCATACTCACGGTAGCACGTCTGCGTCTTTGTCATCCAAATCAAAGTAATCTTGGTAAGAGTCTGTGTTGTCCCAGTTCTCTACAGGCGTCTGTGTATCGAAGTCAAAAGTCCTCCTGGTTAGAGTCTCTGTTATCCGAGTTCTTCCATCTTGACTGCATCTTTCGGGAATGTAAACAAAGACGCGCCGGCTGTGTACTGTTGTTGCTGACTTCGTTCGAAAAATACGTCCGTTTCACACCGACAACTTTCTTCTTTGCTTGCTCAGCTTCTTTCTCCATAATGCAATGAACATAATTGCAACAGATTCACGAACACAGATGTCCAGAATACTGTGGAATTATGAAATGAAAACAGAGCTTTTTTGTATTGTATTCAATGGGGAAGGCATACCTCTGTTCCCCGGGCTACGTCACGCGCATACGTCATCCTCAGAGGCGTTTCGAACCGGAAGTTTAGCGGCAAATTTAAAATGTCACTTTATAAGTTAACCCGGCCGTATTGGCATGTGTTATAATGTTAAGATTTCATCATTGATATATAAACTATCAGACTGCGTGGTCGGTAGTAGTGGGTTTCAGTAGGCCTTTAACTTAAAAATAAAGACAAATTCAGATTGTTTTCTTTGTTTAAAAATAGAACAAGCACATTCAGAAAATGTACAAATCATAATGTTGTTGTTTTTTTTACACTTACATGTTGGGGTTAATAGTATTCTATCTTTATTTGTCGTTATGTATACTTTCTGAATAAATTATGTGATAATGTTCATCAGTCAACTCATTGGTGTTAACTTTCAATCTATCAAGATAAAAAAAATATTAAAATCAAATTACAGGATGTTATTTATGTGGTTTGCTCATTTTCCTCAACTGATGTACTAATAGTAACATCATGTGTTTTTTTGTACATATGTAGCATCATCTACAAAGATACAAATAATTGTTATTGCGACATCTAGTGGACACATTTAGAACAGCAGTTTCTCTCATTCAAAAATTCCATACTTCGCAAACTCATCCCGCGGGCCGGACAAAACCTGATCCGGCCCCCGGGCCTGATCCAGCCCGCAGGCCGTACGTTTGACACCCCTGATCTAGAGCAGTGTTTTTCAAATTTTTTTGAGCCAAGGCACATTTTTTTCATTGAAAAAATCCAGGGGCACACTATACCGTCCTTGTCGCCATTGTTGTGTGCCAAACTTGTCACTTAATAGTTTTCTTATTAGCAATCTAAGCTTAATAATACATCAAAATAAATCTTATTGTCTTTTTCTGCCTTTTATTCCCGCTCTTACTTTTCCCACTTCCAGGTGTCCAACACACAACACATGTCATCATATCCTGTGTCCCCTGCCCTTAAGTTCCCCTTACAATGGTTCCGGTATTGTCCTGTGCATAGACATCTTATAAGTAGACGCAGCATCGACCGCTACTGCCTACTGGCGCTGACGAGACGCGGGGCCGCCATCTTGGAGTGGTGATCCGCTCCACTCAGTGCAATTCATTTGGCAGGAGCAATGAACTGTCAGCGCATTTAATCAATCTTACCTCACTGAATAGCACTGATTTTCACGTGTTTTTTTGTCATACGTGTAGCTATGATAAAGGACACATGTTTTGGCGTGTTTTATTATTCATAGTTTGCTTAACAGTAATAGAATATTCTTATATGCTATAAGTGACCAGACGTCCGAGATCAAAACTGGGAATATAATCCCAGAGAAGGGGGGAAAAAAATGTCAGGATGCGGATTAATTTGTGGCATATTAAATATAAGACTGGTTGTGTTGTGGCTAATAGAGCATATATATGTCTTGTGTTTATTTACTGTTTTAGTCATTCCCAGCTGAATATCAGGTCCCACCTGCCTCTCACAGCATAGATAGATAGATAGATAGTACTTTATTGATTCCTTCAGGAGAGTTCCCTCAGGAAAATTAATCTTCCCTATCTGAATCGCTTCCACTGCCCTCTAATCCTTCACTCTCACTTTCCTCATTCACAAATCTTTCATCTTCGCTCAAATTAATGGGGTAATCGTCGCTTTCTCAGTCCGAATCGCTCTCGCTGCTGCTGGTCATGATTGTAAACAATGTGCCGATGTGAGGAGCTCCACAACCTGTGACGTCATGCTACTTCCGGTACAGGCTTTATCAGCGACCAAAAGTTGCAAACTTTATCGTCGATGTTCTCTAATAAATCCTTTCAGCAAAAATATGGCAATATCGCGAAATGATCAAGTATGACACATAGAATGGACCTGCTATCCCTGTTTAAATAAGAAAATTTCATTTCAGTAGGCCTTTAAAAATCTTTGTTGCCAAATTGGCAAAACTCATAACGTATTTTAAAGAATGCTTTATTTTTCACAGATGAGGTGCTGTGGATGATGTCATCTACTGTACAAGTCTACTAAATAGGAATATTCACATACATCTACTGGACGGATTTATAATTACGAGCTACATTTCCAGCTTTAATGTGTTTATGTTTTACTATAAATTGATGTATGGGGGGGGGGGGGGGGGTATGCACTTGTTCGCGCAAAATAAAGTTAGCAGCGAATAATAAGTACACAACTGCCAAAACTACTATTGGCTGACATTTAAAAACGTTGGCGTTTGGCCCTAATTAAAGCCCACTTGTGTTTACAGCAAAAAACTGATGGGTTTGTAAAAATAAAAATAAACGCTTGCTATCGAACCGAAATTTAGACTAACCTTGGTAAACTACAGCAGCTTGTGGGCATGACCTAGCCTAGCTCAGTTATGCTAGCAACAACATTAGCCCCGCACGGTGTTTTAACCCAGGGAGTTTACGTGGTATTATTACAAACCGAGGTCATTATTTTCTACATAGACCCACGTTTTATAAGCACGTAAAGTAAAAACACGCGAGGGCGCGTTCGATTTTGACGAAGAACAAACAATTGCCGTTGCTAATTTTCTCTTGACAGCGAGCTCCTAAGATGGCTAAGCTACATAGCGCTCGCTCGATGCTAGAGAAGTGCGATCCACTGTTTATTTTAAAAGTGGTCAAATAACACTAATAAGCACCCAAAAACTATTCGCTTGATCACAAATAAGTAGAATTCGACGATTTACCTGTCAGTAGCTTCACAGTAACTCAATTGCCACTTCCGTGATTAGCTTGTGTGACGTCATGCGTTTTTTTCCCCCGTTGGGGTGTGTAACCACAGGTGTCAAACTCAAGGCCCGGGGCCCAGTTCTGCCCGCCACATCATTCTATATGGCCTGTGAAAGCCTGGAAAAAATGTGTTTCAATAAAATCCTTTTTTTAAATTTTTTTTTACTAAATGCATTATTTCTAGTGATGGGTTGATGAGGCGTCATGAAGCGTTTTGACACATTGCAAAACTGTATTGATACTGTGTCACTAAATGCGGACATCTGCTGGACATTAAAAATCCCTACAGGCAACCTATGGACCGACTCAACTGACACTGATTTTATGACCTAGTATATACAATAATATAAACCAAATCATTGTATTTACTTTAGGATTATTTCATATCTTCATTAAAATAAAATATATATTTTTATCTCTTTTAGATACAGTCAATAAATAATGTGAACATGTATCATAACATGGATATCTAAGCGAACGTGTTGTGAATGAGGATGCTTGTGGACTGGGATTTTTATTTTATTTTATTTTTTTACACATTTTTATTAAAAAAAAAAGTTTTTCCAACGTATTACATTTTAGATGATTTCTCTTCTTAGTTATTATTTCTCCGGCTGTAGAAAAGGTCCGCTCACAGGGCACAGAGGAGGCGTCAGTGCGACACAGTTCGCGTATCGGTCACGTGACTTTCTAAAAGCGGTACGCGCACCGACACAGGGTTTTGCTCTATGAGCTCGACGCATGCGCCGATGCACCTGTGTTGCCGGACCCATCACTAATTCTTTCTTTCAATTTTGACAGAAAAAATGCATATTTTAAACTTTAATAATATCTGATCATCCACCCATCCATCTTCTTCCGCTTATCTGAGGTCGGGTCGCGGGGGCAGCAGCCTAAGCAGGGAAGCCCAGACTTCCCTCTCCCCAACCACTTCGTCCAGCGCTTCCCGGGGGAACCCCAAGCGTTCCCAGTCCAGCCGGGAGACATAGTCTTCCCAACGTGTCCTGGGTCTTCCTGTGGCCTCCTACAGATCGGACGTGCCCTAAACACCTCCCTAGGGAGGCGTTTGGGTGGCATCCTGACCAGATGCCCGAACCACCTCATCTGGCTCCTTTAATAATATCTGATCTTGCCAATTAAAATTATAATATACTGTATTGCAAAACAATTTTTGTGAGATAAAAAAAAGTAATAGTTAAATATCTGCTTGTCAACTTTATGATTTTAAAGCAAGTTATACATAAAAAAATCTAATAATCAAAAGCATATGCATTCCGATTAATCATGATTACTCAGAGGTTAATAACCGCATGCATAATGTAAATACATTTTTAAAACACGGCCCTCTGAAAGCAGCCATTACCGCGATGTGGCCCTCAATAAGAATGAGTTTGACATCCCTGATGCCTAGTGGTTAGAGTGTCCGCCCTGAGATCGGTAGGTTGTGAGTTCAAACCCCGGCCGAGTCATACCAAAGACTATAAAAATGGGACCCATTACCTCCCTGCTTTGCACTCAGCATCAAGGGTTGGAATTGGGGGTTAAATCACCAAATGATTCCCCGGGCGCGGCCACCGCTGCTGCTCACTGCTCCCCTGTGGGGATGGGTCAAATGCAGAGGATAATTTCTCCGCACCTAGTGTGTGTGACAATCATTGGCACTTTAACTTTTTTTTTTTTTTTTGAAAGTATTGTGTACTCTACCCACTCCGAGAGGGACAAGCGGTAGGAAATGGATGGATGGATGATTTATGTAGTATATTGTAGCCACTGCCGTCTCTCTACCCTTACAGTGCAAATTGTGTGAGAAATTTACAAACTATGTTTTTAATATATGTTCAATCTATCCATTTTTCTACCGCCTGTCCCTTTCGGAGCCACAGGGGGATGGAGCCTATCACAGACATAATTCATCAAATTTTACGCAGGTGTAACCAGTTTGTAAATGGAGCATTAAAAAGCAACGAGAAAACTGGAGCAAGACGCCAAAAACTGAGTGGTCAATTAATTTAAAACAGCAATTAAATTCAACCAAGCTGTTCATCAAATGATCAAAGGTAAAGAAAAGTCAAAATCTGCATTTTTAAATCTAGCTTTAATGTAATTTCTGTTAGAAAATTACAGCATCATGACAGTACGCAAAAGTAATTATCATGCTTGCAGTGATGCCACGGTCCTACTTAAAAACCCTGTGCAAACACACTAAATTCGCCATGTCACCATAGGAAGACAAATGCGTTTGAATAGATGTCATTTAAGTTCAAAGTCATTACAAAGAAGTACATCATTCAAAGATAGCTGTTTGTAAAAGAAGTAATAATATGTACAACAAAACAATCTGTCATAACAGTCAGTCATTATAACTTGAGTTTGCTGCCAGAAACTTCCTTCCGTTTCTTTTTTGGAGGCTGGCCTTTTGCGCTTTTAATTTGACTTTTCACTTGATCCTGCAGCTGTGAGAAGAAGGCTTGAGAAGACCGCAGTGCCTTGTCCTTTCCCTCATCCTAAAACAAATAATCAAAATGAATCAACAGTCTCAGACAAGCAATATCTAATAACTGGACTCCCACACTCACTTTCACTTGCCTCGGTCATTGAACAATAAACATGTTAAATATTGTGCATCAAAAGAATCATAGATCAAGCAAGAATTGGGGACAACCTATTGTGTAACTCTTGCACAGAAAGCTTTTATTTTACTGGCACCACATGGTAGCACACTTTTTAAACACCACAGTTTGATTTTAAATGTAACACTTTTAAATTTCTAAATTTGAGAAACATTTGTTAAAAAACATGACCGCCAATAAGAATAACATCTTTGTAGGACTTAACAACTAACAATATATAGTAAAAATATCTATTAGTTATGATAAATTTACAAAACCCAAAACTAGTGAAGTTGGCACGTTGTGTAAACCGTAAATAAAACAGAATACAATGATTTGCAAATCCTTTTCAACTTATATTCAATTGAATACACTGCAATGACAAGATATTTAATGTTCAAACTGAGAAACTTAACTTTTTGTTGCAAATAATCAATAACTTAGAATTTAATAGCAGCAACCCATTGCAAAAAAGTTGGCACAGGGGCATTTTTACTACTGTGTTACATGGCCTTTCCTTTTAACAACACTCAGTAAAGGTTTGGGAACTGAGGAGACACATTTTTCAAGCTTTTTAGGTGGAATTATTTCCCTTTCTTGCTTGATGTACAGCTAATGTTGGGGTCTCCGTTGTCGTATTTTGTGCTTCATAATGCGCCACACATTTTCAAATGGGAGACAGGTCTGGACTACAGGCAAGCCAGTCTCGTACCCGCACTCTTTTTCTACGAAGACACACTGTTGTAACACGTGCAGAATGTGGCTTGGCATTGTCTTGCTGAAATAAGCAGGGGCGTCCATTAAAAAGACGTTGCTTGGATGGCAACATATGTTACTCCAAAACCTGTATGTACCTTTCAGCATTAATGTTGCCTTCACAGATGTGTAAGTTACCCATGCTTTGGACACTAATACACCCCCATACCATCACAGATGCTGGCTTTTGAACTTTGCACATATAACAGTCCAGATGGTTCTTTTCCTCTTTGGTCCGGAGGACACGACGTCCACAGTTTCCAAAAACAATTTGAAATGTGGACTCGTCAGACCACAGAACACTTTTCCACTTCGCATCAGTCCATCTTAGATGAGCTCGGGCCCAGTGAAGCCAGTGGCGTTTCTGGGTGTTGTTGATAAATGGCTTTCGCTTTGCATAGTAGTTTTAACTTGCACTTACAGATGTAGCAACAAACTGTAGTTACTGACAGTGGTTTTCTGAAATGTTCCTGAGCCCATGTGGTGATATCCTTTACACACTGATGTCGGTTTTTGATGCTGTACCGCCTGAGGGATCGAAAGTCACGGGCATTCAATGTTGGTTTTTGCACTGATTTTTCCAGATTCTCTGAACCTTTTAATGATATTACGGACCGTAGATGGTGAAATCCCTAAATTCCTTGCAACAGCTCGTTGAGAAATGTTGTTTTAAACTGTTCGACAATTTGCTCACACGTTTGTTCACAAAGTGGTGACACTCTCACCATCCTCGTTTGTGAATGACTGAGCATTTCATGGAAGCTGCTTTTATACCTAATCATGGCACCCACCAATTAGCATGTTCACCTTGTTCACTCCAAATAAGTGTTTGATGAGCATTCC
This sequence comes from Entelurus aequoreus, assembly GCF_033978785.1. Lineage (NCBI taxonomy): Eukaryota > Metazoa > Chordata > Actinopteri > Syngnathiformes > Syngnathidae > Entelurus > Entelurus aequoreus. The sequence continues at coordinate 65,572,392 of NC_084732.1, forward strand.
TCAACTTTCTCAGTCTTTTTTGCCACTTGTGCCAGCTTTTTTTAAACATGTTGCAGGCATCTAATTCCAAATGAGCTAATATTTGCAAAAAATAAAGTTTACCAGTTCGAACGTTAAGTATCTTGTCTTTGCAGTCTATTCAATTGAATATGGGTTGAAATGGATTTGCAAATAGTTGTATTCTGTTTTTATTTATGATTTACACAATGTGCCAATTTCACTGGTTTTGTGTTTTGTATATCCAGCCCATATATAATGTATAATGATTATATAATCTTAAGAAAGTCTATATTACATGTAGGGATGTAACGATAAACACTAATAATAATAATAACGACCACGGTAAAACTCCCAACGGTTAGTTTTACTGTTTTAAAGTAAAATTATCAAAAAAACGTGATTGATAACTCACGGACCGACTGGCACCAGCTCGCTAGCTTAAATGCTAACATTAAAATGAGACCTTAACGTCTTTCCATTTTGAGAAACGACATACCACAATCAAAACTTTTGTAAACACATTGTTGTCTAAGTGACTAAGATATTGAAATGAACCTACAAGCAGTGCTCTCTTATAACAGAGTGATCCTTCTATAGTCATAGGAAAACAAGCGCAAGTGTTTTTACGTTGCGTTCAAGGACCACTGAACAGAGTAAGACGCCAAAACCTCTGCTAGAAATAATTTATAACTACTAATAATAGATTTTATTGTTACGCACTTTTTATTTAAATAAGTCTTAAAAGTGCTACAAAACAAACCAATGCATTCAATAACCGTGAGCATCATATTATAGGGCTTAGCGCAGAGGTGCCCAAAGTGGGGCCCGTGGGCCAAGTATGGCATGCCAAAGGGTGGCTTTCCAATGTAATATTTGCACTGACCTCTTCCAAGCTCACACAACCATTGATGACATGTCTGCAAGGCTAACTAGTCGTCTGTATCGGCCATGATGGTTACTACTAAATTATAAGTGGCTGTATGGGGCTAAGATCCTCACGGCTAGTTCGTATTTTGCTTCATCTAGGGTAAATAAACAGGTTACCTTTAATATGGTAGCTTTGCCTCCTTTGGTGACTTTCTTCAGGTTTTCCTTGACTTGGGCCTTTGACAGCCTTTGGTTGTTTCCAGCTTCACTGGCTTCTTTAAGCTTCAGTTTCTTTTCTTTTTCCTTGATTTTGAAATGTTTCACCTTCTTCTTGTGTCGTCTCTCGCGCTTTTTGTCGGTTGATGTTTTCTCCGTTACCCCTACAACATCGCCTGCTTTGTTTTTCTCCTTTTGAGTGGACAAAACATACTTTTAGAGTTATATATGCAGTTAGTAGCAAATAAAATGTGTATTCCAAACCTTAATTTCCTCTGGTGCAAGAAGTGTGCCATCACTTGCACTGACCGGAGCAACTTCTTCCATTGTGACAGCTGGCAGGTTAGACACCACCTTCACCTCAGGCACAGACTGGGGGCACAAAAGAAAACCTGAACGTGTGACCAAGCAGAAATGTGTTTTGTTTTTTACCTATACAATGTGGCTGCACAATTTTGAGAAAAAAAAAAATTGTGATTTTTATCTCCAAAATTGCGATTAGATTTTCAACTTTTATATTCTACACATATCAATGCATAAAACTGCGAAAATAACGAGTGAAGAAAGACATGTTACTTTTCAACTATGAATCTACATATTCTTGTCTCAAAGTGCCACACATTAAAACAATATGCAATAAACTACTTTTAAAAATATCTTGCTTTATGCAGATTCAGAGCTTTTGCCTACATCATGCTCTTAAACTAAAGAAATAACTGATAAAGACTAAGCAGAGTTTAATGTAATGTAATCGTGATATATCATAATAATGCAAGTAACCATTTAAAAGGATATATGCTTTTATTTCTCATTACTGTAGAATTGTTTTACCATTGTACTGTACTTGAAAAGTAAATAACTATTTGTTATCCTAAATAACAAAAAGAGCACAGCACCACGTCAATTTCCTTTTGTGTTACATACTTGGCCAATAAAGATGATTCTGATTCTGATAAATCAACAAACAAAAACAATAAAATAAGACTCTCCTTTCTGTAAGCAAAAATGCATCTTAAATAAATATTGAACATCTTCAAGTTAATTATTTGGTCTGGTTGTCTTTTTTTTTTGCCATTAAGGCATTCTTGCTCGTTCTTCCGTGTTGATGGGCTCACGTTGGCCATTCGGTTTGAAGCTGAAGTATTCCCACAAAGGGATATTGGGTTTTTTAATCATATTTTTTCCTCCTAATTTTTGTTACTTTGCGGTACTTCTCATCAGCAAGTCATGAGGCTCTCTGTACGTGCCTCCTGTGTGTGTGTTTGTAAGCTGACGCCCCCCTCTCCAACGACAGAAAAAAAAGATTGTCAATGACTGAACAGAGGGCTCACTGCATTCAGTGAATTCTACAGTTAAAAAAACCCGCTCAGGTGCTGAGAGCAATGCACAGAGTGGGAAATCTTTCTCCCTATTTGAAGAGAAAAACACTTTTGAACGGCCAGGACACGAGGCTAAACATTTCTGATTGACGAACATGTCTGTCACTCAAATGCCGGTGACGACAGAGAAAAAAAAAAACTCTAACGGTTAGGATACCGCACTAATCAAATTGTCGATGTTGATTAATCGTGCAGCCCTAATATACAGTGGTAAATCGTTTTTGTCACCACCTTTTTTGTAGGATTCGGACTTGGACATTGTTTTCCCTCTCTGATGAGTATAACCAACTAGTTGTTTGCACGCGTATCATTTGGGAAAATTGTTTTGGTTTTTGTATGATTCGATCTTCGTCGGACCTTTTAAAATGGATAACTAACAAAAACTGAGGTACCGTGCTATACTTCAATTGTATGTACGTTTTACATACTGTAAACGTTCTGTCTCAGTATTTACCATTGCAGTGGCATTTTTTACCTACAATAAACCTTTTGTTTGTTTTTGTTGCTATTTATTTAAGAGACAATGCACGTGGATAAGCACAATAACACATTGGGTGTTGTGTAAATATATTTAAAATATGACGGATTATAGCAAGGATACCAATTTCCAATCGCAGTCACACAACATAAAAAAAAATTAACAAAACAGCACAATACAATAAAAACAAATAACACAAGCATGTAGTGATGTGAAGTGAATTATATTTACATAGTGCTTTTCTCAAGAGACTCAAAGCCCTTTACATAGTGAAGCCCATTATCTACATTTTCAAGCTACATCCAAACCAGTGTGGGTAACACTGGGAGCAGGTGGGTAAAGTGTCTTGCATAAGGACACAACTTCAGTGATTAGGATGGCGGAAGCGGGGATCGAACCTGGAACCCTCAAGTTGCTGGCACGGCCGCTCTACTAACCGAGCCACGCCGCCCCAACAGTTGTAATGAAATAGGTAAAAAACAAATGTTTGCATGTTTGGTTTGCTTAAAAGACTTCTTTTAGTTTTAACTTGACCTTTATCTGCTCTCTTAAAATTAAACTTACAGGTTTGGGTGTGAAGTGGAAGTTGGAGAGGGCATCCAACTTTAAGAAGAGCGTGTCCATCAGTTTTTGTATTTCTACATGAGCTGGGTTTTCCTCCTCCTCTGCCTTTTGCTGAAAGCATTATTAAACACATCATCAGATAATTTGCAAACAAGTTTGCAAACCTGAAAAATTAGAACAAAGTTGCAACCTGTGTCTGCTTGAGATATTCCTGCTCATAAATTTCTGCTAGACTTTGCTTGCTCTTCTCGTGGTCTAACGTTAGCCTCTTCTTGTATTCAAACACTGCTTCTTTAGGTTTCTCCTTGCGGACCACATCATCAAATGCCTTGGAGACAAAAAGGTAATACTGTGTAGTCAGCAGTCAGCACAAACAATCGTATAAATACCATGAGACACATTCTTGTAGCCTGTACACAAACCTGGTCTTTAATTCGTTGTTTAATGATGTCTTCAAGTTGTAGAGTAGTTTCTGCTGTGATTGCAGGAGCTAAAAAACCACAGATCAAATATTTGTGTCAGAGAAAAAAAAGTAAAATGGTTTCCACCAAGCAGTACAGATTCAGTTTTCATATATTTATCTGAAATCAGATCCACACCACACCACTGCAGCTGGTATTACACCAAGAAGACAGCAAAAACATTGATTTAACATATGGTCAACTGAGAATCCTCACGTTCACGTGACAACAAGAAAGGAATTGTTAGGAACAAAAAAAACATATCCGGCACAAATGAGCAAAATACAATATTTGCTCAAGAACACATTATAATGGCACTTTGTCTGCCAGAGAATAAGACCACGGAAAAGGAGGAATCAGTGTTGTCAACTCAGCAATAGGGATGTCCCATAATGGCTTTTTGCCGATATCCGATATTCCGATATTGTCCAACTCTTTAATTACAGATACCGATATCAACCGATACCAATATCAACCGATATATGCAGTCGTGGAATTAACACATTATTACGCCTAATTTGGACAACCATGTATGGTGAAGATAAGGTACTCTTTAAAAAAAATTATAAAATAAGATAACTAAATTAAAAACATTTTCTTGAATAAAAAAGAAAGTGAAACAATATAAAAACAGTTACATAGAAACTAGTAATTAATGAAAATGAGTAAAATTAACTGTTAAAGGTTAGTACTATTAGTGGACCAGCAGCACGCACAATCATGTGTGCTTACAGACTGTATCCCTTGCAGACTGTATTGATATATATTGATATATAATGTAGGAACCAGAATATTGATAACAGAAAGAAATGGGGGGAGGGAGGTTTTTTGGGTTGGTGCACTAATTGTAAGTGTATATTGTGTTTTTTATGTTTATTCAATTAAAAAAAAAATACAGATACAGATACAGATAATAAAAAAAACGATACCGATCATTTCCGATATTACATTTTAACGCATTTATCGGCCGATAATATCGGCAGGCCGATATTATCGGACATCCCTACTCAGCAATTATATTGCTATATTTAGCAAGTAATCAGTATACTTGTTTTTCAAAAAGAGACTATCTCCAAACCAAGGAGACGTTTGTAGACTCTGACATGAAAGAATGGTCTTGCGAGTGCTGGTGAGGGTCCTCCGCCATATAAAAGCAATCACAGAAGGCTTTGTCTTGTCCATCCATCCATTTTCTATCGCTTGTCCTGTTCGGGGTCGTGGTGACATTAAATAAATCAACAACAAAAAGACTCTTGAGAAGAAAATTAGTTTGTAGATCTAAAACAGGCGTGTTCAAACTTCAGCCCGTGGGCCATTTTTGGCCGACAGCTCTTTTTTTGCAAATCGGCCCGCTGCATATTGTTAAGGTGAAATTAATTAATTATTAATGAGCTTTATCATTAGATATATTACCGGTACACTAATTTGCTTAATTACCGAAATACAAAGCTAAGATATAGATTTTTTTGTTCAGATAGCTCCACCTATATTGATGATGATGAATTAGATTTATATAGTACTTTTCTAGACGCTCAAAGCGCTTAACAGAGAACTGAGAGCCCATCATTAATTCAACCCACATACACACATGGTGGTGGTAAGCTTCATTAATAGCCACAGCTGCCCCGGGGTAGACTGACGGAAGCGTGGCTGCAATTTGCACCACTGGCCGCTCCGACTACCACCAAACACTAATTCACATTCATGCACCATTGTATTGACATACATTGGGTGGGTTTTAACATCTTTATTGTACAAGATGTATCAAAGTGGCCCAAGCATCCTTTAAATTTCAGTGCTGCCTTCCATAGAAAAAGTTTGAACACCCCTGATCTAAACAATTTTGTGTTGCTTTTTTTCCTTGTTTTTTTTTACTTTATATCAGTGGTCCCCAACCTTTTTGTAACTGCGGACCGGTCAACGCTTGAAAATTTGTCCCACAGACCGAGGGGGAATGTTTTTTTTTTTGTCATAAAAAAATACAAACATGTGTGCTTACAGACTGTATCCCTGCAGACTGTATTGATCTATATTGATATAAAATGTAGGAACCAGAAATATTAATAACAGAAAGAAACAACCCTTTTGTGCGAATGAGTGTGAATGAGTGTAAATGGGGGAGGGAGGTTTTTTGGGTTGGTGCACTAATTGTAAGTGTATCTTGTGTTTTTTATGTTGATTTAATAAAAAATGTAAAAAAAAAAAATTCTTCTTTTTTTCTTTTTCGGCCAATTGATCCACGGACCGGTACCGGGCCGCGGCCCAGTGGTTGGGGACCACTGCTTTATATCATAATCATTATTACATCATTATGCTCCCCCCATTGTACATGTGATAAATACACTTCGATTTAAAAAGGTTGATTAACAACACTAAATTGGCCCTAGTGTGTGAATGTGAGTGTGAATGTTGTCTGTCTATCTGTGTTGGCCCTATGATGAGGTGGCGACTTGTCCAGGGTGTACCCCACCTACCGCCCGAATGCAGCTGAGATAGGCTCCAGCACCCCCCGTGACCCCGAAATTGACAAGTGGTAGAAAATGGATGGATGGATACGGGTGGCCAAAAAGAAAAAGATTAAAGGATGCAGGGCCCACTTTGATACTTTTTGTACACTAAAGATGTTAAAACATCCATCCTTTTTCTACCACTTGTCCCTTTTGGGGTAGCGGGGTGGTGGAGCCTATCCCAGCAGCATTTGGGCAGAAGGCGGGGTACACCCTGGACAAGTCACCACCTCATCGCAGGGCCAACAAAGATAGACAGACACCAATGTATGTAAATATGCGCTGAACTATGTGGACAAAACATCTTAGCTTTTTTTTAAACTGTAGGTGTAAGAGTTAGTGTAATGTCTACTAATGTATAAAAAAAAAAATTAAATATGCAAATTGGGGCTTTCCTTAGTATGTAAAAGAAACTGATCTTCAATTTAACGCCAACTAAAATGCCATGTACATAGATAATAGGTTTTTTTTTGGTTTTTTTTTTAATTTAATTTTTATTGTTATACATTTGCCCTGAATACAGTTGTCTGTGGCTTTGTGTCAATATTTACCTGGAACTATTTGACTAATGTATTTTAATTATTGTAATTTTTATTTATTTTATCTACTGTAATTTTAATTTACTTAATTTTAATTTATTTTCCCTTATTTTATTTTTATATTTTGTAGGTATCTTGTTTTTTGGGGGGAAAGGGAACATTTGATATGTGATTGTATTTCTGGAACTTGTATCTGCCTTACAACTCAATATACAAATATTAAAACAAAACAAAAAAAAGGAATATGCAAATACGTACATACGTTGAAAATGGCCTACAGGCCACACTTTGGACGCCCTCTGACCAAAATGACCTACCCTTTCTGGATGCATGCTCAAAATCCAAATCTTCTTCAAGCATGCTGTTCTCTGGGCGCTTTCGCGCCGTCACCTCTCCAGACAGCTGCCATGACTTCTGTCCAAGGGCGGCCTTTTCCAACTCATCGATCTTACGCGACATCTGCGCACAGCAGGTGCAAAAGTGAGCAGGAAAGTCATTTCTGTCCAAAAATATATCTAAAGTATGAAATGATCAGTCCTGAGTCAGCTGGCGGCTGGGACCAAGGCCAATGCGAAGTTTCAATTAAACTAGACTCATTTGGAATATTTATTTTGCTTTCTATTATGAACCCTTGCGAAATAAAACTGTGGAAGAGCAATTGCAATGCAGTATGCGGTACGGCACGCATGCATGCGTTTTAGAGGGATTCCCATAAACCAGGGGTCGGCAACCCGCGGCTCCGGAGCCTCATGCGGCTCTTTGACCACTCTGATGCGGCTCAGCTGCATACTTGCCGACCCTCCCGGTTTTCCCAGTATACTTAACGACCCCCCCGATTTTCCCAGGAGACTGCCTCTCCTAGAAATCTCCCAGGGCAAATATTATCCTATTTTCACTCTAATTACTTAATCAAGGGCGCGCCCTAATGGCACTGCATTAATTGTCCTCTATAGCATTTACAAACAGCGTGCCAGCCCGGCCACATGTTATATGTTGCTTTTACTTGCACACGTAGGCGACAGCAAGGCATACTTGCTCAACAGCCACACAGCTTACACTGACGGTAGCCGTATAAAACAACTTTAACACTGTTACGTTACAAATATGCGCCACACTGTGAACCCACACCAAAAAAGAATGACAAAAACATTTCTGGAGAACATCCGCACCGTAACACAACACAAAAAATACCCAGAATCCCATGCAGCCCTAACTCTTCCGGTCTACATTATACACCCCCCGCTACCACTAAACCACCCCACACATCAACCCCCCCCCTCCATGCGTCGGTTGAGCAGAAGAGTTAGGGCTGCATGGGATTCTGGGTATTTGTTGTGTTGTGTTTATGTTGTGTTACAGTGCAGATGTTCTCCAGAAATGTGTTTGTCATTCTTTTTTGGTGTGGCGCATATTTGTAACGTAACAGTGTTAAAGCTGTTTTGTACGACTACCGTCAGTGTAAGCTGTGTGGCTGTTGAACAAGTATGCCTTGCTGGCACTTGCGTGAGCAAGCAAAAGCTTCATTCAACATGTGGCCAACCAGGTACGCTGTTTGGGCAGGCTGTAGAGGGCGCTAAAAGCAGTGCCAGCACATCCTGAAATTTGGGAGTCTCCCGGAAAATTGAGAGGGTTGGCAAGAAAGACGCTATCAAGCGCCATTCAATTAAAAGTCGCGGGCCGCACTAACATTAAATTTCCTTATTAAGATGCGTGCCGGTACGTGTGTCAGAGACCCCTGGTTAACATAGCGCAAAGCAATTTAAGCTTTGTGTGCGGTGTTTTTCATTTTAAATTTTCAAAAATGTTTTGTGGCTCCCATTGTTTTCTTTAATTTGTGAAACTTTCCAAAATGGCTCTTTAAGTGGTAAAGGTTGCCGACCCCTGCCATAAACTAACAGGCAATTTAATTTCTTACATCACAAACAAAGCTTGCCATTTTCCTCAAGTACTTGCGATGTACGTCTTTGGCATGATGGTCAACATACCCTCCTCACTCTCTCGTTCCCCAGTGCACCTCATTGGCCAGAGCAGTTGAATTAACGCCACGGTCTATCTTTTATCAGTTCATTAGTCACAAGCCACAAATCGCATTATTCAAATGACTTTTTCTTTTGACTTGCCTGAATTGCTTGTATAAATATACTATCGAGTGAGTGAGCGAGTCATGTTTCTAACTTGATGGATTATTTTCAGTCTTTTTATTTATTTCTTATCATGAATGTCTTTCATCCCATGAAGAACGGCACAATGACTAATGGAAGTTTTTTTTTTTTTTTAAAGGAGTCTAAGAATCATGATAATATTTTCTAGGGGCGCACAATATATTTTTAAGTTGATAGCAATAACTTCCTGTTTCTCAAGACCAATACCGATAACTTTTTTATATTTAGGGGTGGGTAAAATAATTGGTTTTACTCATAATGGATCGATAACTTTAACATTTTGCTATATGGACTCACAAGACACGAAGACTACAGGCCTTGCATTGCGGCTGGCTTTGGGGCAGCTTATTTAGCACAAAAAAACACTGTTGTGGTGATGCCGGTGTTTCAGGTGGCTGATAAGGTTTGATGTTTTGAAGCCTGATGTTTATTGCCCCTTTTTGTAATGCTTGCGGAACATTGGTGAAAATAACACACAGAAAATATTCCTCTGGAAAGAGTCAGACACGATTTGTTTACAACAAGCTCAGGAGAAGTTTACGACGGGCTAATAGACCCCATGTAGGAGAGAAGGCACGCTTGATTTGCTCACCCTAACTCACCTACAGCACAGTAAAGGGTAATCTCACCTCATTAGAGTGTTTTTTTCCATTATCAATTATTGGAGCTATTTTTCAATCGTATTGGATTTATCGGTGTGATGTCTTAGTTCCTAATATCAGCTCAATATTTATCAAATTGCCCTAACAATTACAAAAATTTGGATTTCTTTAAGTTCCATGGCCCAATAGAAGGGGGGGGTGTGTGTGTGTGTGTGTGTGCGTGTGTATAAAAAATGGTGATTGTAATCTCCTGATTCACTCATTATGCACATTTTTGCAGCCCTGCTGTAAATCTGGGGTAGCACATTATAAACTAATCTAGATCCCCCGAAGCATTTGATCTGATCAAGACATATTCTCCCATTTAATGCCTCCGTTTAAAGACAATAGTGATATCCCTGCATTAACAAAAATACAGCACAAGTACAGCATTGTCTTTTACTTGTCATCATTTATACACAGCAGTCTTTTTTGTGCTTTATTTGCAGTTACCTTTTCTTGACACTTCTCATATGATGACTTGGATTCGGATTTTACTGGACTTGTGTTTTTTCCTCCAAAAATGTCCTGAAGGTCCTCTCCCTCACTACCCTCATCTCCAGAGAGGTTAAAGGTCACTTTTTTAAGAGAGTCTCGGTTCATGTTCTTGTTCCTGGTTAAAAATGAAAAAGAAAAAAAAGAAGGAAAATAGCAAATATATTGTGATCAACTGTCTTTGTCGGAGAGAGTGAAAGAGTGAAAAATAAAAATCACTTACTCGTCGAGGTCTTCGTCAAGGTCACCATCGTCATCATCCATTTCTTCCTCATCCATTTCTTCTTTACCATCTTCATCCTCACTATCCGACTTCTCATCTGCTTCCGCCACAGCCCCGTCGACAGCATCAAAATACTCCTTGTACTTCAGATCCCTGGAGCTCCTCGCCTGCTAAAGTCAATAGTAATTGAATAAATTACATACACATTTCATGAGGTAAAAAACATTTATAAGTAGCAGAATACATACAGTGCTTTTCGTGTCCTTTTTCAGAGAAATCTTTTCAAGGTCGAGATCATCATCCTCATCAGAGGGCAAGTCCTGAAAGTAATTGACTTCGTTTTGATCTCTCTGTTCCTTCCCTTCTTGCTTGTCCATGTCATCAAGAAACGACTCCATCTCTGACAGCTTAAAAAACATATCATCAAGTTCTGAGGGACGGCTCTTCATTTCGGAATGTTTCCCTGCAGGTTCTCTCTTTTTCTTCTCCCGCTTCTCCAGGGCATCCACATCAAAATCTAAATCGGAGTCATCGTCTGTGTAATCTTCTGCTGCACAGTCCGACATTTTTTTTAACCTACTCCGTGGCTCCTCTTCTGCTTCCTCATCCATACTTTCAACAGGCTCTCCTTCTTCCTTGTCACCTGCCTCTTCTTCAATGTACTCCTCCAGTAGTACTGAAACAGTCTCATCAGACAAAACATCGTCAACTGCATTTCCAAAGTGTTTTAGCACAGCAGAGTTCTGCAGCTCAAGCTCCTGCCAGATTTGCTCTTCGTCAAAGTTTTTCACCACCAGCTGAACCAGCGGGCTGCCATTATAAACTTTTGGCTCCTGGGCTTTGAGGAGGTCATAAAGGGTCTTAGTGAGAGATGTATAGTCTGTTGCCACAGCATCTTGAAGGCTACGATGGAAACACAGAACCATTATGGCATGTGTAATTAGATATTCATCATTAAGCAGTTTTTTCTTTTGGTTATCAAAAATAACATATTGTCACATTGGCTTACAATTCAAAACCAACGTTTCCATCAGTCTGATGGACATATAATAATCAAAAACAGTTGCCTTTGCAAATTGTGTAACAAGGCTACTATACATTTATATTTATATATTCCTCCCACCTCCAAAGACATGCACCTGGGGATAGGTTGATTGCCAACACTAAATTGGCCCTAGTGTGTGAATGTGAGTGTGAATGTTGTCTGTCTATCTGTGTTGGCCCTGCGATGAGGTGGCGACTTGTCCAGGGTGTATCCCGCCTTCTGCCCGAATGCAGCTGAGATAGGCTCCAGCACCCCCTGCTACCCCAAGAGGGACAAGCGGTAGAAAATGGATGGATGGATCTAAGTGTTACAAGCGGTCCTCTGTGGGCAGCCATAATTGCGAGTTTGACACCCCTGCTTTAGATTAGGAATACATGATCATCTGACTTATGTTAGTGTGGTAAATAACATAGAATAAAATTAAAATGTTCTGTGTCCCTCCATCCATCCATTTTCTTTGTATCAGTCAAATTTTTGCAATTTTAAGTTGTATTTTGTCATCTAGCCCAGTGTTTTTCAACCACTGTGCCGTGGCACACTAGTGTGCCGTGAGATACAGTCTGGTGTGCCGTGGGAGATGATCTAATTTCACCTATTTGGGTTAAAATATTTTTTGCAAACCAGTAATTATAGTCTGCAAATTATGTGTTGTTGAGTGGTCGGTGCTGTCTAGAGCTCGGCAGAGTAACCGTGTAATACTCTTCCATATCAGTAGGTGGCAGCCAGTAGCTAATTGCTTTGTAGACAGCAGGAGGCAGCATGAAGGTAAAAAGGTGTCTAATGCTTTAACCAAAAATAAACAAAAGGTGAGTGCCTCTAAGATAAGGCATTGAAGCTTAGGGAAGCCTATGCAGAACAAAACTAAAACTGAACTGGCTACAAAGTAGGGCTGGGCGAAAAATCGAATATAATCGATATATCGCGGGTTTGTCTCTGTGCGATATAGAAAATGACTATATCGTGATATTCGAGTATACGTTCTCACGTAGTTACTTTTAGCTGCGGGCATAGCGAAAGACATACACCATTTGATTTCCTATTATGCAGCTCATTTTTATTTGACAGTTATTGAAATATCTTGCGTGACATCATGCACAAAAGTGCACTTCATTTGTTTTAAACTATTGTAGTGGTGTTCTGTACAAAAAGTGCACTTTAATTTAGTGTTGTTTTGATATGTCATCTTAGTGACATCATGCACTAAAGTGCACTCATAGCTTGTTTTAAAATGTCTCTGACAATCTTGCACTTTCTGTTTTGAAATGACATGAATGTTTGTGCCACTGCTTAGTAACTGTTTAATAAATACAGTTTTGGTAAATTGACTTAGTTGTGGTTTCCCTCTCTGCATGAATGTTAAAAATTTGCATATATTAATGCAGTATGAACCATAATGTTTTAATGTAGACACATAGAATCATCATACTGGTGTGATTATAAGTGGTATTTCAAGGCTAGGGCAAAATATCGTGAAATATATTGTGTATCGTGATATGGCCTAAAAATATTAAGATATTAATAAAAGGCCATATCGCCTAGCCCTACTACAAAGTACCGTAAACAAAAACAGTGTGCTGGACGACAGCAAAGACTTACTTTGGAGCAAAGATGGCGTCCACAATGTACATCCGAACATGACATGACAATCAACAATGTCCCCACAAAGAAGGATAAAAACAACTGAAATATTCTTGACTGCTAAAACAAAGTAGATGCAGGAAATATTGTTTAAAGGAAGACATGAAACTGCTACAGGAAAATACCAAAAAAAGAGAAAAAGCAACTAAAATAGGAGCGCAAGACAAGAACTAAAACACTACACACAGGAAAACAGCAAAAACTCAAAATAAGTCACGGTGTGATGTGACAGGTCGTGACAGTACACCTACTTTGAGACAAGAGCTACATAGATGCATGGTTGGTTATGGTTTAAAGTCATACCCAACAATTGCAAAAACGACTTTTAACTGACAACTGAGTTTCGTTTTTTAATGATTTCGGCTGGTGGTGTGCCTCCGGATTTTTTCAACGCAAAAAATGTGCCTTGGCTCAAAATTGATTAAAAAAAACTGAACTAGTCAAACAACTTAATTTTCAATAGAGAAACTATCGTAACAAAAACAGTAACTTACTGTTACTTAGCTACAATTGTCAAAGTGTACCTTATCATTAGTATTTGCAAAAGTACAGTAGACTACAGTAGATGGAACTTGTGTGCTGTTAAAGAGTTCAACACTGTTATGGTTTTGCGCCGTCAATTACTAGTGTGGCTTGCAAGCTTTGGTGTAACTGTACAATTCACATCTGCGGTCCCCTCGAGGGTTCTCATTGTATCCCATTGGGTTGAGTTTTTCCTTGCCCTGATGTGGGATCTGAGCCGAGGATGTCGTTGTGGCTTGTGCAGCCCTTTGAGACACTCGTGATTTAGGGCTATATAAATAAAGTTTGATTGATTGATTGAATTCAGTAATATATGAAAGTTACAATTGATAATACGACATGCATGGATAAACAGGGCATTGCCGTTGTGAGTGTAAAGTAACTGCATAGTAAGTTAGCTTAGCTAGTTAGACCACAAGTTAGCACACGCAACGTTAAACAATAATTATAATGAACCAACAACTATTTCGGGGACGTAACACTTGCCTCAGAAAGTCCTCTGGATGCTGAGTGGTGACGTTAAGTTTGTTTAAACTCTCCTCCAACATGTCCCCCATGTCTGTGGTAGCCATCGTTAGCCACACATGTGAGGGAAATGTGTGCTGCAGAAAAAGCCCCCCCCCCTGCGCAAAACTTCCGCGTATTTTGTTCCGCTTAAACATGGCGTCCGCGGTTCTGAAGGTTGCTGGTTGGTGTTGTTTAATACTTCTAAACTATTCTTCTTTTCAGCCTCTGCGCAATTCTATAAGAGCCACGTTAAACCGCTAACTTGTTTGCACGAAATGTTGAAGCAATATGTAGTATTTGTTGTATTATTGATGGAGTAAGATGCACATGCTTGATGCTTACTGTAAACATAAGGAACACTGTGCTTCGATATTTAGTTAGATGAACTTTTTTTAAATTACTATCTGACTTTTCTTTTGTATCTTTTTGTAAAGCCTATTGAATTGATAAATACAGTGTTACAAGTACAAACATATAGTTAATGCGTTCAATCGGTCATGATTATGTTATTGTACTACAAACCCCGTTTCCATATGAGTTGGGAAATTGTGTTAGATGTAAATATAAACGGAATACAATGATTTGCAAATCCTTTTCAACCCATATTCAATTGAATGCACTACAAAGACAAGATATTTGATGTTCAAACTCATAAACTTTTTTTTTTTTTTGCAAATAATAATTAACTTAGAATTTAATGGCTGCAACACATGCCAAAGTAGTTGGGAAAGAGCATGTTCACCACTGTGTTACATGGCCTTTCCTTTTAACAACATTCAGTAAACGTTTGGGAACTGAGGAGACACATGTTTTAAGCTTCTCAGGTGGAATTATTTCCCAATCTTGCTTGATGTACAGCTTAAGTTGTTCAACAGTCCGGGGGTCTCGGTTTTGGTATTTTAGGCTTGATAATGCGCCACACATTTTCAATGGGAGACAGGTCTGGACTACAGGCAGGCCAGTCTAGTACCCGCACTCTTTTACTATAAAGCCACATTGATGGAACACATGGCCTGGCATTGTCTTGCTGAAATAAGCAGGGGCGTCCATGGTAACGTTGCTTGGATGGCAACATATGTTGCTCCAAAACATGTATGTACCTTTCAGCATTAATGGCGCCTTCACAGATGTGTAAGTTACCCATGTCTTGGGCACAAATACACCCCCATACCATCACAGATGCTGGTTTTTTAACTTTGCGCCTATAGCAATCCGGATGGCTCTTTTCCTCTTTGGTCCGGCGGACACGACATCCACAGTTTCCAAAAACAATTTGAAATGTGGACTCGTCAGACCACAGAACATTTTTCCACTTTGTATCAGTCCATCTTAGATGAGCTCAGGCCCAGCGAAGCCGACGGCGTTTCTGGGTGTTGTTGATAAACGGTTTTCACCTTGCATAGGAGAGTTTTAACTTGCACTTACAGATGTAACGACCAACTGTAGTTACTGACAGTGGGTTTCTGAAGTGTTCCTGAGCCCATGTGGTGGTATCCTTTACACACTGATGTCGCTTGTTGATGCAGTACAGCCTAAAGGAATCGAAGGTCACGGGCTTAGCTGCTTACGTGCAGTGATTTCTCCAGATTCTCTGAACCCTTTGATGGTGAAATCCCTAAATTCCTTGCAATAGCTGGCTGAGAAAGGTTTTTCTTAAACTGTTCAACAATTTGCTCACGCATTTGTTGCAAAGTGGTGACCCTCGCCCCATCCTTGTTTGTGAATGACTGAGCATTTCATGGAATCTAGTTTTATACCCAATCATGGCACCCACCTGTTCCCAATTTGCCTGTTCACCTGTGGGATGTTCCAAATAAGATGAGCATTCCTCAACTTTATCAGTATTTATTGCCACCTTTCCCAACTTCTTTGTCACATGTTGCTGGCATCAAATTCTAAAGTTAATGATTATTTGCAACAACAAAAAAAGTTAATCAGTTTGAACATCAAATATGTTGTCTTTGTAGCATATTCAACTGAATATGGGTTGAAAATGATTTGCAAATCATTGTATTCCGTTTATATTTACATCCAACACAATTTCTCAACTCATATGGAAACGGGGTTTGTAGTATGAGTGTATGTATTTGGACCACAAGCCATACATTTATAATTGGCTTACTCGATAACTGCCTTAATCTCTCTGTTCATCATTTATGACAACGCTTCACGTATAAAATGTTCCTGTATTCCTTTTAGCTTCCAGTCTATCCAGATGTGCTGCGCTCACTTTCCTGCGAGCACATTCGACCACAGCATCCCTACATCAGAACACCCCAAAGTCGCTGTGGAACCTGGGCAAGCTCAACCATATCGCCATTGCCGTGCCAGACATGGACAAGGCCACCGCTTTGTATCGGGATGTCCTGGGGGCCACAGTAAGTGAACGGGTGCCTCTGCCCGAGCATGGTGTCTACACCGTGTTTGTGGAGCTCGGCAACACCAAGCTGGAGCTTCTCCATCCTCTCGGGGAGAAGAGCCCCATTGCTGGATTTTTACAGAAGAACAAGGCGGGTGGGATGCACCATATTTGTATCGAGGTAAGCACAAGTACGGTACAGTGAAACCTCCCTTATGTCCACCAATTCATAAAGTCTTGGTGAACCGTGTTTTTCTATAGCTTCCAAATGACGAACATTTCACGAACAAGTTCTCTTTATGTATTTTTTTTCTCCTGAAAATTATTCTGGCAGTCATTTTTCATAATATAAAATAGTGTTTATCGGTAGATAAATAACTACTCTTGGAACGCCCCTTTCCATTGCCAAGCTCAATATGCCGCCCTTCTTGGTGTGACGTCATCTACAGAACTGGAGCCCATTTCCCTGCATAGACAAAACCCAATACCAGTGAAGTTGGCACATTGTGTAAATTGTAAATATAAACAGAACACAATGATTTGCAAATCCTTTTCAACTTATATTAAATTGAATAGACTGCAAAGACAATGTTGTTGATATTTTATGTTGGAACTGAGAAACAATTTTTTTTTTTGCAAATAATCATTGACTTAGAATTTAATGGCAGCAACACATTGCAAAAAAGTTGGCGTAGGACACGACGTCCACAGTTTCCAAAAACAATTTGAAATGTGGACTCGTCAGACCACAGAACACTTTTCCACTTTGCATCAGTCCATCTTAGATGAGCTTGGGCCCAGCAAAGCCGGCAGCGTTTTTGGGTGTTGTTGATAAATGGCTTTTGCTTTGCATGGTAGAGTTTTAACTTGCACTTACAGATGTAGCGACAGACTGTACTTACTGACAGTGGTTTTCTGATGTGTTCCTGAGCCCATGTGGTGATATCCTTTACACACTGATGTCGGTTTTTTATGCAGTGATTACTCCAGATTCTCTGAAGCTTTTGATGATATTACGGACCGTAGATGAAATCCCTAAATTCCTTGCAATAGCTCGTTGAGAAATGATGTTCTTAAACTGTTGGACAATTTGCTCACGCATTTGTTCACAAAGTGGTGACCCTCGCCCCATCCTTGTTTGCAACTATGCATCTGGCCATGACTGCAAGCTAATCGATGCTAACATGCTATTTAGGCTAGCTGTATGTACATATTGTATCATTAAGCTTCGTTTGTAGGTATATTTGAGCTCACTTAATTTCCTTTACTTATGTCCTCTGTGTATTTAATTTATATTTGCATGTCTCATGACACATTATCTGTATGTAATATTGGCTGCATTTCTGATATTTGTTTGTGTGCCATGTTGTTCCAGACCACAGCAAACGTTACCCAGCTTGCAAAGATTGTAATAAATCCGTTACAAGACAGCCTGCCACTTCCTTAAATTTAGACACACACATCTATACCTTTGGACATTCTGAGCCAGTAATTTCCAGAAGTTATCTTATCCTGTGAGAAGCCCCCGTTTTACTCATTTCCAATGCTGCAAAAATGTGTAGAATAAGAATTAAAAGTCAACATTTCTGTCAATGAAGGTTTGCGTCAGCCTTTGAAAGTAGGCTAAAATAGACACTTACATCATGTGTTGTCTTCATTATAACACGTATATAAGGCTATTAATTTTTTGCGGCTCCAGACAGATTTTTTTTTTTTGTATTTTTGGTCCAATACGGTTCTTTCAACATTTTGGGTTGCCGACCCCTGCGCTAACGTAACCACAGCAGCTACTGTATGGAGTTTTCGTGAGGCAGCGCACATTTCCACGTTAACGCCAGTCTTGACACATGTCAACTCTGCCGTGAAAAGGGGCATACGGCAGCTATCTACTGTACGGCGTTGTAACGGCAACCTACATTCCAGACAGTGTTGTTATAATGTGTTTATGATCTAAGCTAGGGTGAAAAGGTAGCATCAAACATGTATGGGAAAAACTGTAGTATGCATGGTTTGTAGTACTATAAACGCCAGCTCATCCAACTAACTGTATAACTTTCATTTTCGTACCCGTTTTTGTTGAAATGTTTTCAGTACACAAATAACAGATTGTTGAACACAACACAACTGTGTATCTATGAGGATTATCATTATTTGTTCAAGGGTAGTATGGAGTAGTTGTGGTTAACACATCTGCCTCCTGAGTGCAACCCCTTCTTGTGCCTTTGAAAACATCTTTACTGGTGGAAAACGGCAAATGCATTTATCGAACTTTCATGCGTCTCCTGCAGGTTGACGACATCAGTGCTGCAATCAAAGACCTGAAAGCAAGGAACATCCGAACTCTGTCAGCAGAGCCGCGAATAGGAGCTCATGGAAAACCGGTGATGTTTCTTCATCCCAAAGACTGTGACGGCGTGCTGGTAGAGTTGGAGGAGGCATGAAGCAGATGGAAGTACTTGCTTTTTTAATATATTGTTTTGGCAGTTTTTCATAGAGTTATGGATTAAGTCATTTTTGTGTGCCAATCAAGTCCGCCCTGGCCTAGAGTTAGGGATGCCAGGCTCACAGTCTGGAGATTTGAATCTAAGCCTTTGTGGTGAATACCTACTAACCACGAGAGCAGTGCTTTTTAATAATTTTTTGTCATGCTCGCCGCCCTAGGGGACATCATTTTCTTCACGCCCCCCTTAAATTTAAATAAAATTCAGAACCTGTATCAGTTGCTGGCACCAGCACCGACATGCCACCCAGCTGAAGACATGTCTGACACCTTCTCATGCCTGCCCCACTATATAAGAAGTACTGGTCTATTGATTTTAACTATTTAAAGGATGTGTGTATTTTATGTATGCAAGCCAAGGGCCGGATCAGGTCCGCGAACAGGTTTTATCCGGCCCGCGGGATGAGTTTGCTAAGTATAAAAATGAACCTGAAATTTTTTGATGAAAGAAACAGCTGTTCTAAATGTGTTCACTGGATGTCGCAATAGCAATTCTTTGTATCTTTGTAGATGATGCTACATATGTGCAAAATAAACCACATGTTAGTACATCAGTTGAGAAAAAAGATTCAACTACATAAATAACATCCTGTAATTTGATTTTGATTTTTTTTTTTATCTTGATTGAAAATTTACACCAATGAGTTGACTGATGAATATTATCACATAATTTATTCAGAAAATATGAATAATGACAAAAAAGATGAAATACTATTAACCGCAACATGTAAGTGTAAAAAACACAACAACATTATGATTTGTACATTTTCAGAATGTCCTTGTTTTATTTTTAAACAAAGAAAACAATCTGAAGTTGTCTTTATTTTTAAGTTATCGTGCTGTTATTTTACCAGTCCGGCTCACTTGGGAGTAGATTTTTCTCCATGTGGCCTCCGATCTAAAATGAGTTTGACACCCCTGTTTTAGCGCAACCAATATACTTGGTCATATTTCCTGTTTGAGCTTGTTAAATAACTTGAGCAGTGCTGCCATCCAGCTGGAGGCTTTTGTATCGTTCAAAAAAGAAGAAAAAGACAGCAATACTGGAAGTCACTTAGGTCTCAAGTGTTTATAAGTGGTTTATTTGGAAGTTCCCATGTTGCTTGAAAGGTAATTTCCCTCATAAAATTTGATTCTTACAGACAATATCTCTAAAACTTGCTACCCAAGACTGTACAGTTATTGGATGAATTAAGTAAAGAAGTCAAACAATGTGATCTAGTATAAGAAAGTGTTTCAACCCACAAAGAAAAAAGAAGAATCCTGATAAACATCTTGACCTTTGTTGATAAATGAGATATTGTATATCATATAGTAAATGTTTCAAAAATGTTTGAAAAGGTAGCACATCCCAAAATTAAGACTAGTAGGACAAAATACTCACATTTCACTTGATTTATTGCTCACATCAAAAAAGAGGAACGCTTACGCGTTTCGGCACGTGGCCTTCGTCAGAGCGTCTATCTTTTGAAATTGTATATCATATATTAAGCAAATTATGTGAACCACAATTTATGGATAATCTATTCCTGGAAACTTTTGATGTGTTACAGATTGAGACATGAAGTGAACAAATGTGTTCGAAACAGGAAAGGGATCGGATTAAATATCTGCTTCTTTTGGATAGTTGGAATGTAAATGTGAGATCTACACACTAACTGTATGCATGTTCAAAATGTCCCTGAAATCTGTCTGTATCCTGGCAATTTTGACGAGCACAATACACTTACTAAAAATGAAAATGCAACAATTATTTTTGCTCCCATTTTATGAGCTAAATTTCAAATGTACACAAAAGGCCTATTTCTCTCCAATAGCTTTTTGTTGACAAATCGAAATCTGCGAGAGAATCGGTTTCCTATTGCATTCTCTGGATGTGCTAATCTGATTTTTAAAAAGACAAGATCTGATTAAGGAAGTGGTTCTCAAGCTTATTTCACCAAGTACAACCTTAGAAAACTCTTCTTGGTCAAGTACTCCCATAATGACCAACATTAACATATAGTACGTAGTAGGCCTAAATATTCAGAGGTTTTATTTAACAAGTACCGTGTATAACATTTTCTTGGCCACTAAGGTTACAGTTTGAACAGTAACACTTTGAAAATAGGAAAATAAAAAACTGAATCACTATAGTGATTATTTTGGTGTACCACTAGATGGAGCTCGTGTATCACAGTTCAAGAATCACTGGATTCAGGTGTTTCCATATGTTGGAGAAATCAGACTATTTGAGTGCATGTAAACATACTGAATACTGTAGACTACTTCTCCTTTGCTGAGTTAATCCACTTCACAGGTGCCACATCTGTGTTAGTAGTCCACAGTACGTATGCCCATGAGGGTGTTCCACGGTCACAATGTTCGACATCAGCAAACCAGTAACCCACACGATATTACCGGCTGCTATATAGTGGTCACCTCCCATCCCCACAGTACAGTAAAACTATATTTTGTAATGACATATTGCAGTGGTCAGCATAAGGCACACCTGTGTCTAAGTCAGCACTTTGATATGCCACACCTGGTGGATGGACAATTTTGGCAAATGCTTCTTAAGAGACGTGTCAATATTTGTGAAAAGGATCATTTGTTCTGTTCATGAAAAAAAAAAGAAAAAGAGTGCTGCATCTCTAAAATTAGTTCTACATAAGCGAACAAGCTTGGATTTTCTTTGATAAAAGGAAGTAAAACACTTGAGGTTTCGCTTCTGTGCCCATCTGAAGTTTCATTCAGCACATTTTAATAAACCTTAGAAAACAAGACAACTATTAAAGTTAATTTCATTTATTTTTTTCTGCTTGACATTCGGTGTAAAACAGCAGTAAGAACATTACAGGTATGGGATGCAGGATACTGCAAAGCTCAAGTTGACTGAAGTGTAATACAACAGAAGAAGTTATTAAAAGAATAACATACTGGCCCGTAGCATGCAGGTGGCTTCCTATTTTGGCTGCACAGAAAGCGGAATGCAAAAAAGAGAATCAGGATGGATTTAGCTGCTTTCTTTGCCCAGAGTATGTTTGTCAAATAGGTACTCTGCCATGCCATTCTGAGGTGCGCCCATGCGACGCAGGTTGGTCACCCAGTCCGCCAGCTCTTTAATGGACTTCACCTGCTCGTCCAGGAAGTGGGTCTCAATGAAGTCGCACAACTGAAAGACATTGAAATGGCAGGCTTTATTTTTTTATTTAAAAAATAAAATACCTTCATTGCACTAAACTGTATATCCGGAATATGTTGACACCTCAAAATATGAACAAGAAATTGCCTTGAGTGAAAACACATTGATGTTTTAAATTGGATGGTTGCATTGACAGTGTTTGACACTCACATGTGGGTCGGTGTGCTCAGAGCAGAGTTTGTGCAAGTCCAGAAGGGACTGGTTGACACTTTTTTCAAGCTGCAGGGCACATTCAAGAGCCTCCACACCACTGCCCCACTCATCCCGCTCAGGCTTCTAGAACACAAAAACACATACTTTTATTAGACATGCTGCCTTTGATCAGAGGTAGACTTCTCGTAAGTTTTAGTACAGTGGAACCCGTTTATGTCGACAAACAAAAACAGACCAGCCATGTGACTTTGGCCAGAGATATAAGTAGAATAGGTGATTTTAAAGTATTTTAAGCATAGTTTGTCTGTATTATTTTCACTCCATTAAAGATAAACCTTTATCTAACAGAGTTGCTGTGCTTGTATGTCCTTACTACAGCAAAAAAGCTGTCCTCCATGCACATTGTTTTCTTGCTGTGGCTAACAACCAAAACAAGATGTGTTTTGTTCATTGCTGTGGTAAACCAGGTTTATACCACCATGCTTTTATTTTAAAGCTTACTTTGCATTGAACAGGAAGTCAGTGTGTGCCCATCCTAATGTGTAAAAATGTTTATTAACTACATTATGACGTACCCAAGGTCGCATTTGCAAATGTATCAACAGATTAATTTAGCTATGTTTGCATGCAGTTTTGTAGTTATTAAAGCACTGTTTATTTTGCTACATATTTGACGGAATGACACAGCACTGTAATTTAGGAGGCGTGTTTTTCACTGTGTAGCCACACAGGGAAAATATGTTATTTCTAAAAAAAAAAAGCCAGATGGATTGTTAGACAATATTTGGCTAGATAAAATCATGTTAGGAATTTAGTAAATTATTATCCATCCAGTTTTCTACCACTTGTCCCTTTTGGGGTTGTGAAAGGGTGCTGGAGCCTATCTCAGCTGCATTCGGGTGGTATTATATCAGTCTCTTATCAGATTAAGACTTTAGGTGTTTATTTGGGTATTGTCTCTTTATTTAGCCAATTATCACAATGCTCAAAATAACATTTTATTTAAAAACTGACAAATCTAGTGAATTGCCCTTTGATTGTTGTGAATTGTCTTGTTTTGTAATTGTCATCTTTTGGAGTGTCTGACATAATAGCATACTTCGCTCTTGTCAACATCAACCTCCCATCTAAAAGCAACCAGGGGCGGTTTTGTTATGAGAAAAATAAACAAGTTTGTCATTCTGCACTTATGTTTTGAGTTACATGTTTTTTTACTCACGTTTTGGTGCCCCTTAGCCAATTATGCACATTTTAGGTTTACATAATTACCCAGACAACCAACCATACCACAAACTGCAGCCATGTGAGAAACACTGACAATCTACGTTGACGTAAACTGACTGATCTTTTATACAAGCGACCCCTTTGGGATCTCAAATTTTATGTACACTAAAGCATTCAATCATAGTCTATTTCATCAGACGTTTACAGTTTAACATTTGTGGGTGTAGAAAAGATAAGCTGCAAAAAAAAAGAAGAAAAAAACACCCACACCCTTGTTATCAGTATTTGCGCTTTGCTGCCCTCCCACCTTGGGCCTCATGATAACCCCCGAGGAGAAGTGTATGTACCACATTTAACCAAAATAACTAATATTTCTTTGCAAACACACACAAACAAAAAAGAGCAGATACCCTGACGTCTTGAAGAAAGATCCTGCCTCCCCGCTCGTTCTGAAGTTTCATGAGCTTCTCCGCGTGCTCGCGCTCCTCGTGTGACTGGCCACGGAAGAACTTAGCAAAATTGTGCAAAGCTTGGTCATCCCGGTCAAAGTAGTATGCCTGTAAAAAGGTGAAATAGGAATTGTAGAAGAATGCTCTATATATTAACCACAATACAAATACAGTAAGTCAAAATCATATTTTTTTTTGCTGATTATCACAAATTTTTCACAAATACACCAACTACATTTAAACTTTAGTTCCCTTCCTCTGTAAAGGAGTATAGGAAGGTGTTGGAAAAAGTATCAAGAAACAAATTTATTTAAAAAAAGACAACTTGTACAGCGTTAAGGAAAAGGAAGGAATACATATTAAAATATAAACAAAAACAGAAGTAAAAATGTATCAGGAGTAATAAACTAATAAATTGTCAGATTTTTTTTTTACAATAGCTGGGTTCATTAAATTGTATAAATGAGTATTGCATAAAAACATTAAATTCAATAACAAAGCTAGGGTGTTTTGTTCTGACGTCTTGGCAAATATCGACCTAAATCGAACTGCTTTTGGCATCTTTCATCAGGAAAATGTATTAAATTGGCCACCGTACCCTACGTGGCCCGAAGTGGGAAAATGTTGGACACCCCTGGTTTACTACAACAATTAACTTCAAACCATGATTAAATGACAACTCTGTACAAGCGGTTTACGGCTTCCAGGTGTTTAATGCTTCGGCAATAAACTATTCAACCTTCCTCCACCTGTAAATCCTATCTCAAATGAACTTCAGACTTTGTTAAATTACTCGGCCGCGGTTTAAACTGGTCATTGATCCAATCGATAATGTACCTCCATGAAGTGGCTTGAAGGTAAAACCGCAAACTGCATCCATTCCACCTGCAGAATACACTATTTCTGTTCAAACTAAATGAGGCCATCCTAGTTACTCAATTATTAGCTTATAGTTAGTATAAACCAAGGGTTCTTAACATTTTTGACCTCAAGCCCATCTTTTCCACAACTGAGTGACCCACTCAAATATTACAACTGAACTAGAAATCTTAACTTTAATCGTATTCAATAATTATCTTTAACCGATTTACAGTTTAGTAGGATAAACATTTTCAAATTATATGAAACCATGTGCTAATCACAAAGATTATCATCAAGGCTTCAGTCAGGCTGATTACAAAAATAAATACTATTTGCAATAGAACGGACTCAAAAACGGATGCAAAATAAATCTACATATTAAATTATGCAGTGCTAAAATAAAATCGAACTACCGGTAATTAATAATAATATATGTTAGTGTCAATAAAGTTTAAAAGTAACATAAGACACCAACTGTCCACGCGTCACTTCCGTCATCCCAGTTACCATGGTTCTCTTTTGTAATCTTTAATTGAATAACAATATCTTAAAAAAAGATTACATGCAAAACTAATGTTACTTAAGAATACAGCATTTATTTTGAAACCTGAACGATGTACTCAGCAGCCTTAAATGGCAAAGAAATTTAAAAAAATGTATTACGTTCTTTACATTAACTCAATACTGATCATTTAGAAATATTTTCTGTTACACCACAGATAGTGCATTGTTTAAAAAAAAATCAAAAAATCTATCTAAAAAAAAAAAAGTATGTGATGGGAGTCAGTGGCGCCCCCATGCGTTATTTCTGCAATGACAGAGAAATAAAAGTGATCGCAAATTTGGCAATTATACTCCCACATATTTTAAATCTACCCCTTGTTCATGTTTAAATTATTGTTCCGTTTTACTCCTAGGCAAATTATTGTTTTTATACAAAACAAAACATTTAAATATCACAAAACATGACGTAGCAGAAGCTCCGTCGTAAAATATTGCAAGTCTCAGAAATGACGTAGTCTTCGCGCATGCTTGGACCGATCGTGTCTTCCGGTCCCGATTGAGTAGTGACAAAATTATAATTTTCGCCAGCCCTTTAGAGGGCGTTCTCGGTCCAACAACGGGGCCCTGGCCCTATGGTTAAGAAACACTGGTATAAATGGTAGTGAAAAGTAATTGCCTGAAAATTTCCCCACCAATTTTATACCCAATTACATCATGTTGTTAGAGAGACTCACCATGGAAAGGTAGACGTAGGAGGCATACAACTCCAGGTTGATCTGCCTGTTGATGGCAGCCTCGCAGTCCTGATGGAAGTTCTGTCTGACCTGGGAACTCATGGTTCTGAGACAATAATCATTCCATTATAAGCACAATCAATTCAACATACTCAACTTTTAAATCCATTTTGTGTCCGTTTACTTATTTATCAACAAGAAAATACGCAGACATACCTTGTTTAAATGATAAATTCCACAAATGGATGCGGAACATTAATGACTACATTGTTTTTATGACATGTCAGTTATAAAGATGTAGGCGGGAGACTGCGCAGAAGGTTACTGCGCACAGGCCAATTTAACGACATCAACAACCTCATTGTAGTAGATGATAAAAAATATAAAATAGCTACGAATACAATAATAAAAACTAACAATTTAAGTCAATAGAAGTGTTCTTACCTAAATTCAGAAGCAGGTCTCTCTTGCGACACGGGGGTGACGTCGTTTTATTGACGTGCGTAGTTAGCAAAACAAACGGCTAGCTTGCGAGTAAGAGGGAATTCAGGCCAGCAGGCAAGACGACCTAAGATGAAGACGGGTTTTTTTTGCTGCAATGTTCTTCTCTGACGGTCTAAATGGCGGCTGTAAAAGACAGCTGAAAGGTTGCCGTTCAAGCACTGTTGAAGCAGGTAACCTTCACTGTCCGCTTACCGAGCCGTGACTGAGCTTTTTTTCGCCCTCGTCTTTAATAAGACACGCCGGTAGTGACGTCACTGAGCTTCCTGTTTAGGGTGGGGTAGACAAAAGTGCATTGACGTCGCCCAACGTGTCTTAAAAAAAAAAAAAAAATATATATATATATATATATATATATATATATATATATATATATATATATATATATATATATATATATATATATATATATATATATATATATATATATATATATATAAATATATATATATATATATATATATATATATATATATATATATATATATATATATAAAAGCCTTTTTGATAAGCACATTGCAATTTAATGCTATATATGTTTGTTATATAAAACCTTATTTTTTTCTGTTGTATACAGCAGAAGGGGCGGGACTAACTCGAGTGGTTGCAATTTACAATTAAAAAGGAGAAAAGGAAAAGGAAGCGATTAACATTTTTTATTTTCAATAAGCTCACAACTGCCCACTGACGTTAAGCAATTTGGGAAAGTGTAGTGTCACTACGGAAGTATTTGAGACACAATTGTTTCTCAATAGCAGTGGTTCTCAGACCCCGTTTACACTAAGCCGGCTAAGGTTATCCAGGGTAAATCCCACCTAACCTTATCCTTGTTCACACACACACAATGGTCGTCTAAAGGCCTACTGAAACCCACTACTACCGACCACGCAGTCTGATAGTTTATATATCAATGATGAAATTTTAACATTGCAACACATGCCAATACGGCCGGGTTAACTTATAAAGTGCAATTTTAAATTTCCCGCGAAACTTCAGGTTGAAAACGTCTATGTATGATGACGTATGCGCGTGACGTCAATGGTTGAAACGGAAGTATTCGGACACCATTGTATCCAATACAAAAAGCTCTGTTTTCATCGCAAAATTCCACGGTATTCTGGACATCTGTGTTGGTGAATCTTTTGCAATTTGTTTAATGAACAATGAAGACTGCAAAGAAGAAAGCTGTAGGTGGGATCGGTGTATTAGCGGCTGGCTGCAGCAACACAACCAGGAGGACTTTGACTTGGATAGCAGACGCGCTATCCGACACTAGCCGCCGACCGCATCGGTGATCGGGTGTAGTCCTTCGTCGCTCCGTCGATCGCTGGAACGCAGGTGAGCACGGGTGTTGATGAGCAGATGAGGGCTGGCTGGCGTAGGTGGATAGCTAATGTTTTTAGCATAGCTCTGTGAGGTCCCGTAGCTAAGTTAGCTTCAATGGCGTCGTTAGCAACAGCATTGTTAAGCTTCGCCAGGCTGGAAAGCATTAACCGTGTAGTTACAAGTCCATGGTTTAATAGTATTGTTGATTTTCTGTCTATCTTTCCAGTCAGGGGTTTATTTCTTTTGTTTCTATCTGCAGTTAAGCACGATGCTATCACGTTAGCTCTGTAGCTAAAGTGCTTTGCCGATGTATTGTCGTGGAGATAAAAGTCACTGTGAATGTCCATTTTGCATTCTCGACTCTCATTTTCAAGAGGATAAAGTATCCGAGGTGGTTTAAAATACAAATCCGTGATCCACAATAGAAAAAGGAGAAAGTGTGGAATCCAATGAGCCAGCTTGTACCTAAGTTACGGTCAGAGCGAAAAAAGATACGTCCTGCACTGCACTCTAGTCCTTCACTCTCACGTTCCTCATGCACAAATCTTTCATCCTCGCTCAAATTAATGGGGTAATCGTCGCTTTCTCGGTCCGAATCGCTCGCGCTGCTGGTGTAAACAATAGGGAAATGTGAGGAGCCTTTCAACCTGCGACGTCACGCTACTTCCGGTACAGGCAAGGCTTTTTTTATCAGCGACTAAAAGTTGCAAACTTTATCGTCAATGTTCTCTACTAAATCCTTTCAGCAAAAATATGGCAATATCGCGAAATGATCAAGTATGACACATAGATTGGATCTGCTATCCCCGTTTAAATTTAAAAAATTCATTTCAGTAGGCCTTTAAGACCCCCTCCCCCCTCCATCCGCCGGCGCCACACGACCTAGTACGCACGCACAGTAAATGCGCACGTCATGGTCACCTCCAGTTTGATTGATTGAGACTTTTATTAGTAGATTGCACAGTACAGTACATATTCTGTACAATTGACCACTAAATGGTAACACCCGTTTTTCAACTTGTTTAAGTCGAGTTCCACGTTAATCAATTCATGGTAAAATTAGTGTTGCTTTATGTGCAAGTTCTTGAATTTAACTTATCTGAAAAATATCCAGTGTTGTGGTATTTCAATTAACTGGAATCTAGTGTGCTGTGGAGCCCTATTGTAGTGAATCACGCCTGAGCCATCATAAATTAATCAAATCTTTAATAAACACGTAAAAGTACACAATATGACAAAAAAAACATATTACAACAATCAATCTAGGGATCTAGATATCTGGTCAGGACACTCCTCACTCTTTTGCCTTCACCTTCATTGTCCATTCGTTTTTGGTGACTTTATATACTCTGGACCTAGACGTTGAGTCTGCGACATACATGGCGGACAGTAAACTGATACAGTCTGCTTTGCCAGTCCAAAAGCGTTCGCCGTTGTCCGTAGTCTTTCCTCGACGGCCAGGTAATACAAAGCCCGCGCTACCTTTTTTTTTTTAATCACATCAACGGGAGCCCGCATGCTCGTTGTCTCTCCTTCGACAAATGGACAAAGTTTTTCGGTAAGTAGAATCACAGCTGACTTGGACATTCAAAAAGTTCTCTTGCCGTCTTAGAAGTGTTGTATCCCAAATAGCTGCAATCACTTTCTCTTAAGGTATTCATGTGTGATTTCCACAAGCGTCTGTACAGACGGAAGGAGAAGCACGGGCACGTCTGGATGACTAGCCTCCATATTTCCAGTGGTTACCTCCGAGTTACAAAATCGCTTTGTTATGAAGCTGGCTGTGGCGCGTTCTTTGTGACGTCACAGACTTTTTACCACCTCAGTAGAAACTCGGCCTTCTTAGTACCACCATGATTACCAACATTGAATTACATTAGCGTAATAGGCCAAAGTATTCATTACAACAAGATAGATATTTTATTCTAACAAATATTTGTAATATTTTTGGCCACTGTAATATTACACACAGTTTTACCAGTAACACTGTGTTTAAATGTAGGAAAATAAAATGGTATGCTGATTATTAGGCATACCAAGTGGTAAACGTACCACCGTTTGAGAATCACTGCTCTATAGCTCTGAACTTTTTAACAACCATGTATGCATACAACTATAGCTCCTAAAGAACAAAAATGTTAAAAAATCAGCATGAAAATACATTTTCACATCACTCTTTGACACTTACTGGTCATTTCACCCTTTGTGAACTAAAGAAGATGTCTTATAATTTCAAACTTATACACCCATTCCTAAAAAAATCATTGATGATTATTGTAAATGTACTCCACCCTGAAAAAATATGGTTGAAACAAATCATTGTGGTCAAAATGAATGCAACATTCTTGCCCATGATGAATGCAAGTAAATGTATGACCGCAACTGTGCTAATTACTGTAACGTATTATTTTCGGGTCTCCCTATGTCTAGCATTAAAAGATTACAGTTGGTACAAAATGTGGCTGCTAGACTTTTGACAAGAACAAGAAAGTTTGATCATATTACACCTATACTGGCTCACCTGCACTGGTTTCCTGTACACTTAGGCTGTGACTTTAAGGTATTACTACTTACGTATGAAATACTACACGGTCTAGCTCCATCCTATCTTGCTGATTGGATTGTACCATATGTCCCGGCAAGAAATCGGGGTTCAAAGAACTCTTGCTTATCAGAGCCCAAAAAAAGTCTGCGGGCTATAGAGTGTTTTCTATTCGGGCTCCAGTACTATGGAATGCCCTCCTGGTAACACTTATTTGTGTACACTAACCTTTAAATAGACCTCCTTTTAGACCAGTTGATCTGCTGGTTCTTTTCTGCTCTGCCCCCTCTCCTTCGTGGAGAGGGGGGGGCACAGATTCGGTGACCACAGATGAAGCGCTAGCTGTCCAAAGTCGGGACCCAGGGTGGACCACTCATCTGTGCATCAGTTGGGAACGTCTCTGCACTGCTGACTTGTCTCCACGCAAGATGATCTCCTGCTGGCCCCACTATGGACTGGACTCTCACACTATTATGTTAGATCCACTATGGACTGGACTCTCACACTATTATGTTAGATCCACTATGGACTGGACTCTCACAATATTATGTTAGATCCACTATGGACTGGACTCTCACAATATTATGCTAGATCTACTATGGACTGGACTCTCACACTATTACGTTAGATCCACTATGGACTGGACTCTCACACTATTATGTTGGATCCACTATGGACTGGACTCTCACAATATTATGTTAGATCCACTATGGACTGGACTCTCACACTATTATGTTAGATCCACTATGGACTGGACTCTCACAATATTATGTTAGATCCACTATGGACTCGACTCTCACAATATTATGCTAGATCTACTATGGACTGGACTCTCACACTATTACGTTAGATCCACTATGGACTGGACTCTCACACTATTATGTTAGATCCATTATGGACTGGACTCTCACAATATTATGTTAGATCCACTATGGACTGGACTCTCACACTATTATGTTAGATCCACTATGGACTGGACTCGCACACTATTATGTTAGATCCACTATGGACTGGACTCTCACACTATTATGTTAGATCCACTATGGACTGGACTCTCACAATATTATGTTAGATCCACTATGGACTGGACTCTCACACTATTATGTTAGATCCACTATGGACTGGACTCTCACAATATTATGTTAGATCCACTATGGACTCGACTCTCACAATATTATGCTAGATCTACTATGGACTGTACTCTCACACTATTACGTTAGATCCACTATGGACTGGACTCTCACACTATTATGTTAGAACCATTATGGACTGGACTCTCACAATATTATGTTAGATCCACTATGGACTGGACTCTCACACTATTACGTTAGATCCACTATGGACTGGACTCTCACACTATTATGTTAGATCCATTATGGACTGGACTCTCACAATATTATGTTAGATCCACTATGGACTGGAATCACACACTATTATGTTAGATCCACTATGGACTGGACTCTCACACTATTATGTTAGATCCACTATGGACTGGATTCTCACAATATTATGCTAGATCTACTATGGACTGGACTCTCACTATTATGTTAGATCCACTATGGACTGGACTCTCACAACATTATGCTAGATCTACTATGGACTGGACTCTCACACTATTATGTTAGATCCACTATGGACTGGACTCTCACACTATTATGCTAGATCCACTATGAACTGGACTCACAATATTATGCTAGATCCACTCGACGTCCATTGCACAGGTCGCCCAGGGGGGGTCCCCACATCTGCGGTCCCCTCCAAGGTTTCTCATTGTCATCCCATTGGGTTGAGTTTTTTCTTGCCCTGATGTGGGATCTGAGCCGAGGATGTCGTTGTGGCTTGTGCAGCCCTTTGAGACACTCGTGATTTAGGGCTATATAAATAAACTTTGATTGATGATTGATTGATGGTTATGACGTCAGACCGTAAGGAAAGAGGGAACAAACTGATAAAATGTATTATTTTTTTGGTGTCGTACTTCCATGTGCAGAATGTTTCCTCTTTTGAAATGTTGCACTTGGTGCTGCTGTAAATTGACATTTTGTCATTTTGCAAGTAAATGAAAATGTGTGCAGTGTATCAAGCATAGAGCTGACAAATACTGTACGTTTTGTGCAGCAGGCCTTCCAACACGTGTATGTAAAGTACACAACATGGACCCGCTGTCCACTGACTCAGCACTTTGTCGTCGGGTTTATTCTGATGTTGCAAAATATGCAATAAAGCGTTAAGAAACGGCCTTGTGACTCACCGTCAGGACATGACTAATTGCTTCGGAATTTCCCATCACCTCCATTTGGTCCACACCAAACTTTAAAAATATATATGTGATGCTCACTTTGGTCATTGTCAAGGAAACCAAGGCTGCCCATTGAAGAAAAAGGGCATTAAGTGTTTGTAATATAGTATTCCAAAACAAAATGCTGTCTACTCTATTGAATAAGTGGGTTATTTTTATGATTGGCTAGATCCACCAGCTTAGATTTGACAGAAACCTTAGAGAATATACTTTTAAAAAGCTTTTGTGACCTGTTAAGTGATGTCACTCCAATATTCCAAACTAAAATGTCATCCACCGGGTTGAATACGTAGGTCGTTTTTTTTTTATAATCATGGGGACGGAGTGGCGCAGTTGGGAGAGTGGCCGTGCCAGCAACCTGAGGGTTCCTGGTTCAATCCCCCACCTTCTACCAACCTCGTCACTTCTGTTGTGTCCTTGAGCAAGACACTTCACCCTTGCTCCTGATGGGTCGTGGTTAGGGCCTTTGCATGGCAGCTCCTGCCATCAGTGTGTGAGTGAATGGGTGAATGTGGAAATAGTGTCAAAGCGCTTTGAGTACCTTGAAGGTAGAAAAGCGCTATACAAGTATAACCCATTTACCATGCTATGGCGGGGGTCAGCAACACGCGGCTCTTTAGTGGCTCCCTGGAGCATTTTTAAAAAATGATTGGAAAATGGAAAAAGATGGGTGGAAAATTATTTTTTTGTTTTAGTATGGTTTTTGTTTGAGGACAAACATGACACAAACCTTCCCAATTGTTAGAAAGCCCACTGTTTAATATGAGTATTTAGTGAACATCGTTTTGTCCTACTGAGTTCGGCGGTTCTTGAACTCACCATAGTGTGGACTGATACGCAACAGTTTGTTTACATGTAAAATCTTCCACTCCTTTGTCTCATTTTGTCCACCTAAAGGTTCATGATGTGCGTGAATGCACAATAGTGCACTTTGTTGATGTTATTGACTTGTTGGAGTGCTAATCAGTCTATTTAAGCTAGCTGTATGTACATATTGCATCATTGTGCCTCATTTGTTGGTATATTTGAGCTCATTTAATTTCCTTTACTTTTATCCTCTTAGTATATAATTTAGTTTTGCATGTCTCATGACACATTATCTGTATGTAATATTGGCTGCATTTCAGATAGTTGTTGGTGTGCCATGTTGTTCCAGACCACGGCAAACGTTACCCAGCTCGCAACGATTGTAATAAATCTATTTAAAAAAGACAGCCTTAACTTGGACACACACATCTATACCTTTGGCCATTAAAAGCCAGTCATTTCCAGGAGTTATCTCACCTTCTAATTAGAAGGTGAGATAACTCCTGGAAATGTAGCCTCTGATTTACTAATGGTTTCTAACGTTGTAAAAATGTGTAGAATAAATATTAAATTTCAACATTTCTGTCAACGAAGATTTGCGTTAGCCTGCGACACATAGTCATTTTGACAGTAGGCTATTATAGCTAATATAGACACTCACGCCGTGTTGCCTTTCATTATAAGACTATACGGCTTTTCATTTTTTGCAGCTCCAAACAGATTTGTTTTTTGTGTTTTCGGTTGCCGAGCCCTATGCTATGGTCATCAGCTTAGATTTTACGAAAAGCTTCTACAATATACTTCTAAATAGTTTTTGTGACTTTTTTACATCAATCCCTCTATAACACAAATATTCCAAACCAAAATGCCGTTGAATGTGTCGGTTATTTTTACAGCCTGCCATATATAGCTTAGATGTCCCCAAAAGCTTCTAAAAATATACCTTTAAAGAGCATTTAGGACCTGTTACGTGATGCAACTCAAATATTCCAAACATAAATGCTGTTTGCTGGGTTGAATAGTTAGATCATTTTTATATTGATCAGCTTCATGAAAAGCTTCTAAAATATACTTTAAAAGAATGTTCATAACTTAAAAAGTGATGTAACTCAATTATTCCAAACCAAAATGCCATGTGCTGGCACTGCTGGGTTGAATACATAAGTCATTTTTATCAGCTTAGATTTCACAAAAAGCTTCTAAAATATATTTTTAAAGAATTTTGGTGACATTATACACGACTTGACTCAAATATTCCTAACCAAAATGTCTTCTACTATAGGATGACCTTAGGTTATTTTACATTCTGCAGTATTTAGTGTACATTTCAAGAAACGCTTCTAAAATATACTTTTAAAGATTGTTCATGACGTATCCAGCGATGTGTTTTTGTTTTGTTTTATTGTTTGTCTATGCACAGTGCAATCGTATATGCGCAATATGTATTGTTTATTGCTTTTTTTGTTGTTGTTTATCATTGTGTTTTACTTTTGTAGCTGTACGTAGAAATGGCGTTGCTAAAGTGGCAGCTGGTTGCATCAGCTCTGTTCTTTCTCTTTTTTATGTCCTTTGATGTTTCCTCCTGTTTGTGTTTTTACCTTATTTTCTGTGGACTTTTTGTACTGCAACCACATAATTTCTCCATTGTGGAATAAATAAAGGCTATCTTGTTGGTCAAATATTCCAAAACAAAATGCTGTCTAACGGGTCGAATATGTAGAGGTCATTTTTATATTCCAGCTTAAATTTCAAGAAAAGCTTTTAAAATATTCTGAAGTATGTTCATGACTTTGTTTTTTGTTTCATGATTTATTATGTGACCTAATTCTTAATTTTTAAAACGATAAAGCTGTTTGTGAAGTTACTTTTGGCCTTTTCCCTCACTGCAGACAGATTTCCAGGGCCTTAATTGCCCTCGCAGATTGCTACAAAGGTACACCACAAAAATCACTGAAAAACCAACATTCACTCTCTAAGACAGTGGTTCTTAACCTGGGTTCGATCGAACCCTAGGGGTTCGGTGAGTCGGCCTCAGTGGTTCGACGGAGCCTCCGCCGCGCAGGTCAAGACACACCCGACTCATCGTGTAAATAAAAACTTCTCCCAATCAGCTTTATGGATACGGCAACAGCAGAAGTTGGACTGATTTGCATGTGTGTAATTTGTTGTGAGTTCATGCACTGTGTTTGTTTTGTTCTTTGAACAAGGTGATGTTGATGCACGGTTCATTTTTTAAACCAGTAAAAAAACATTACTTTGTCTTGAATTTAAAAAAAAACATTTTATTTTTCACTAAAGAAGGGTTCGGTAAATGCGCATATGAAACTGGTTGGGTTCGGTATTTCAAACAGGGTTAAGAACCACTGCTCTAAGATAATGTGAATATTATTTTAGATCAATAAGAGAATTATACTTATGTCAGACTTTTTAAGTATGTGCGTGCAATGCAAGTCCTCCTTTTGCATATACTGCATCAATGCAGCTTTCCATTGACACAAACTGTTGTAAAAAGATTTTGGTACAATTTTGAGCGCGGGACAAGTCCAGCAGGAAAATGTTAGAAGGAAACATGAAGTTCTGAAAAAAAAATGTCCTGGTTGATGGACTTCACAATACTCAATGGACCAACACCAGCAGCTGACGTAGTGGCTCAAATCATCATGCCTGCGACTCAGCTTTATATGTACAGTATATGCTTTGATATGGACCGTCATGAAAGTAATCACTTGGGTCCTCTGTGGACAGCTGTTGCACCTGCTTTTTAGGGCCTTTGAAAATGTCCACCACCCCCCCCCCCCAAATGGCAAGTAGGCTGCTTACAGACCCAGAGCACATTTGGAGGCTCGGCAAACCTTTGCAGCATTTTGAGTTGATTAGAGTGCGATAACATTCTTTTCCAATATTGAGCTTTTTTTTTTTACATTCAAATGTTCTCAAACTGAATTTGGGGTTTTTATATTCACTTGAAATATTACAGACTACGTGTAATCATTCTACATAGCAGATGGGTTTCACTCGGACAAAAACATCAACTGAGACAAATTTCTACACAAATTTTATTCCATACAAAGAGCTTAGTCGAACAGACCGAATCCCATGTCGTCATCGGATTCTTCAGACTCTTCCTTCTTCTCTTCTTTCTTTTCTACAGCTAGAAGAGAAAAAAAAAATCATAGAGAGGCATTCAATATAAAGGCAGCTTGTCTGATCTGACTGCAAGCGCCCAAAGACGGACGCTCGGACTGCCAAGTAAACAAACAAGGCTGTAAATCTTACCTGCTGCTGCTGCAGCAGGGGCTGCGGCTCCTCCTGAGCCAGCAGCTGCAGAGCTGGCAACAGCAACAGCCACAGCACCTCCTGCTGGCATGCTGGCCAGTTTACTGAAACCTGAGGAGACACGTTGGCAGATGTCAAACGTAAGTTACACACAATTGGGGTCAGAAGGAGACAGAGTATTGACAAACACGGATAATGACACATTTGGGTCATAACAACAGACATAAGTAAGGTAGGTAGTTAAAAATAACTACTGATAGTGGCAGACTTGGTGATGGCAATTGGAATGTACACGGGAAGCATTTTAATGTAGGTACAGATCCACAATCCTTTTAGCTTTCATTTGACAAACCCTATAAACCACTTTTTAATGTATATTACTGCCCCATATCTTCAAAAGTATATATTTTTTACTCCTAATAGCTAGTTGCAAATGCCAGTGAACACAATTCAGTGTGTCACTCACTAGCATTAGCTAATGACATACAAAACTCAGTGAGTATGAAGGACATTGTTGAGAAAGAAATGATATTCATTGAATTAAAGATAAAATCGAAAAAACCCCACAACAACAGTGTGTATAGCCGAATTAAAGCAGTAAAAGCGTTGCCAAAGGTTAAAATATTTTCTGAACGGAGGACATGTATCCATGAAAATATGGAGAAGATGTTGATTATGTTTGAAAGAGAAGCGGCTTGTAGAAGATACAGATAGAAGTCGACTATCAAAGAAGGCTGTACAAAATTATTACATTACTCCACAAAACTACGGTAGTTGTAGGGAACTAATGCTGTGAAAATTTCAAATCACCGTTATTGTACCCCAAATTATGAGTTATTATTACGGTATTGTTAAATGTGCTCAAAAAGTACTTGTATACACCCACACTAAAACCAAGTTTTATTTAAAAACTAACAATTTACTTTTCTTGGCAGGAGAAACATTCAATATTGTTCTAACTTAAGAGCCATTAGGGCGTGACGATATGGCTAGAAACTATCACGATATACATAAGTGTTTTATATCGGTCAATATCGATTACTATTGAAATGTCATGACTTATCGAAAATAAGGAGTAGGGCTGGGCAATATGGACGAAAAAGTATATCTCGATATATTTTTGCTCAAACTCGATATTCGATATATTTTTCTGTGAAAGTATACATATAAAGATACTAATTTTTGAGCGAGATTCACTGAAATTGAAGTGAATGACAACTGTACTGTAAACAGTCAGTGGCACTTTTATTAACCCAGTAAGTCAAGATGGGTATTAACAGCACAGAAAATAAACTGTTTAAGTAGTACAAAATTACATAACATAAATAAAATAGAAAAATATTCTTTCCACATAAAATAATTAACATAGCTGTGCAAATAATACAACATGTATCAAACTCAGATAAAAAATACATTTGCAGGCAGGCACTTTTTAATTCCCAGTCGACGATGTAATGGAATGTCACACACGTACGGTTCTGTGGTCCTACTAAAAGTGGTCCACGCCAAGTAAGTGACTTTACTTAATTGTGCGGCTATGATCCTCCTCACTTCGTCGTACATTA
This sequence comes from Entelurus aequoreus, assembly GCF_033978785.1. Lineage (NCBI taxonomy): Eukaryota > Metazoa > Chordata > Actinopteri > Syngnathiformes > Syngnathidae > Entelurus > Entelurus aequoreus. The sequence goes on from NC_084732.1 coordinate 65,610,920, forward strand.
CGCTTGAAAATTATCTTTTCTCTTCTCGTCGTCATTTGGGATGTCTGTTGTGATTTCTCTTCCGGTTCGATGACCCGCCCTATCTTGCCTCTGATTGGCCTGGTAGAGCATAGCTAAGGTGGTGTGGCATTACTGATTAAGAGCGCCTTGGCCTGACTACACATAGCTAAGGTGGTGTGGCATTACTGATTAAGAGCGCCTTGGCCTGACTACAATCCATTTAAAAAAAATCTAAAAAACTGCCATACCGTTGAAGTGATATTTCTGTTTTATCGGAAACTTTTTATTTTTCTTTCTCACTCTATGCAAAGAATCAACAGCTAGACTACAAGATGGCGCAAACCAAACGTGATAGTTGGTACTGTTACCTGATTGGCTGTTAATGCGTCGCTCCCACTGATCATGTTGTGTGGTTAGCAAGTGCCTTTGTTCATGCAACCAATCTTGATTCACAACTTTGTTTTTTACGATGAACAAAAAATATTTATAACGTTTTATTACACATTTTTATTGATATTACGTGTCTATCACGATATATTCTTTGCTCAGCCCTAAGAGCCATACTGTTGTAATTCTAGTGTGTTTATCTTCCATTTTAATATTTAAAGGCTTTAAAATGTTTATTGACGAAGGCAAAACGGGCGTTTAAGCTGGCTTGCGGTTAGAGTGCTAGCTTTTTCTTCAGGAAATGAGCAGTATCACCCTGAGTTTCTCAAAGTGCGGTAATCTAACACGGTTTTATAAAGGTAATTGTTAAATTAATTTGTAGCTGTTTCTAGCACATTCTATTGTTTTGTTACTGATACAATGTTATTTATCTAAAAGTTTGTTTATCTTATTAAAAACATGTCACATGTTAAAATTGTGTTTTGGAGGGCTTACAAAGTCTTCATTGAATTTAAATTAATTTCAAAGGGGAACATAGATTTGAGATGCGAATATTTTAAGTTACGAGCAATGTCAGACCTTGTTAAAATCATACTTTTGGGCACCATTGTTGGAGTCAACATTATTTTCGTTAGTAACGGGACTCCAACAGGTGGGTCACTGCGGCCTGTTGATGTACACTGTTTAGCTGTCTACGTAATTATGAAATTCTGAATAGATTTGGGGGCTAATTTGGTCAATGTAAGCTACAGACATTATGAGCTCTTTGAAATGATCTTGCTTCACACTGCTGTGAGCTGAGACCTTGCCATCTCCTTTTCTAGATAGCGAAAACATCCAAAGATAACAAGTGTTTAAATAAATCGGTCGCACGCTCACCTGCAGCGATCACATCATTTACTTTTTTGCCTTTCAGCTCAGAAAGGACCTGTTGGAACGCAAATGACATTGGTGAATGTGAAGTTCTGTGAAAGTCAAATGGGAGTGAAGAAATAAGAAAGGGCCAAATCATCACGTAAGAACACAGACCTTATCCAAACGGGTATCATCAGCCTCAATGCCAACACTGTCCAAGATCTTCTTGATCTGTTTGGCGTCCGGTGTGTCATTGCCGGCAAGGGAAGCGAGCAGGTAAGCGGCAACGTAACGCATTCTGAAAGTAACAAAATGTACATAAGACACTAAAAGCAGAGCGTTTGGACAGTGAACGTATATACAGCAGTATACCGGTTTTTGTACACCCCCTTTTTCATATTAATACATTTTTGACATAAATTTGCCAATTACATGTATTTCACATGTTTATCCACAAACCATTTCATATTAGTTAGTTTTCATCAGTCCTATTGTACTTTAAAATGACTTTATCATCTTAATGCTGTCAAATATGGTTGTTGACTAGACATTTCCAAAAGCAGTTTGAAGCATTAGTTATTAACTTCTAATTAGAGGCAAATCGAGCCATATGGTGATAGTATCTCAGTGTTTCCCATAAACTGCCAAGATACCTGTGGTGGTGGGGGCGTTGCTATGGGCGTGGTCACCATGACATCAAGTAATTTGCATAATACACTACAATGATATGATTTTCTCTAAAAAGGCTCAAAAAATGTATACTTACTAATTAATAATAACAGTTTTCTTTTAAACGTCCATCCATCCATTCATTTTACAATATAATTACAACACTTTATGTACATATTTATATACAGATTTGAACAATAAGTTATTCACTGAAATATATTTATTAATTGTGGTTCTTACAAAAAATATATCTTATAAAATATAAAAGCTAAAATGTCTCTTAAAGCTCTGCCCCTTTAATTAGTGCATACTAAATAATTTAACTTTAGCCTACTACTACAACCATATTATTTACCAGCAACATAAAGTTATTTTCTCACTCTTTCTATCCCCTCCTGCTCCGGCCTGGCTGCACCAAATGATAATATAAATACATTAAATAAAGTCAAATACAAATAAGGCAACAAGAAGTATCCTACACTTCTCTTTTGTAAAGTAAATCTGAACAGCCGATATGGGCATCTCCATCAACTATATGATTTCCCTGAGAAGCTGGACAGGACAAAAAAAGAAAGAAAATTTTTTTTAAAATTTTTTTTTACTTGTGGCGGACGTAATTCTTTCGTGGCGGGCCGCCACAAATAAATGAATGTGTGGGAAACACTGTATCTATACCGAGGGCGGTAGCAGTATTGGATCGATACTAGTGTGATGAAATCAATATTCCTCCGCTCCGGACAGGCTAACCTCCGAGGACAAAGCTACGAACAATGGGAGACCGGGCTTTCTGCTCCGCCGTTCCCAGTCTGTGGAACGCTCTCCCTGACCACCTGAGGGCACCACAGACTGCGGATGCTTTTAAAAAAAGGCTTAAAAGCCCTTTTTAAAACAGCCTTTTTTAGATATGTGCATACTAGCTATAACTGTTTGGCTGTTCTAGTTTTTATTTCTCTATTATCTTTTTTATTTATTTTATTTTTTTGTTAATACACTGTAGCACTTTGAGATTGTTTACTCAATATAAATGATAATGATAAATGGGTTGTACTTGTATAGCGCTTTTCTACCTTCAAGGTACTCAAAGCGCTTTGACAGTATTTCCACATTTACCCATTCACACACACATTCACACACTGATGGCGGGAGCTGCCATGCAAGGCGCTAACCAGCAGCCATCAGAGGCAAAGGGTGAAGTGTCTTGCCCAAGGACACAACGGACGTGACTAGGAAGGTAGAAGGTGGGAATTGAACCCCAGTAACCAGCAACACTCCGATTGCTGGCACAGCCACTCTACCAACTTCGCCACGCCAAGTGCTTTATACAAATAAAATCTATTATTATTATTATTGTTTAGTACTGTCCTGTGGGTGTTTTTGATACACTTACTGTATGTAGTGTTCATTAATATAAACGGGCTGTGGGTTAAAATAGCCAAATTATTTTAACAAAAGTCAATACAATAGCTTATGTCATTTTCAATGTCACACTAATAACTTTATTTGGCTCTACAATATGGTTGTTGACTTGACATTCCAAAAGGCAGTTTGAGTCATTAGTTATTAACTGCTAATTATGGACAAATTGAGCCATATGGCGACAGTATCAATACCAAGGGCGGTATAACTATTGGATTGATATCAGTGTGCTGAGATCAATATGGTTTAGTACTGTCCTGTAGTTTTTTTTGATACACTTAATGTATATAATGTTCATTAATATACACGGGCTTTGGGGTAAGATAGCCAAATTATCTGACCAAAAGTCAATACAATAGCTTATGCAATTTTCAATTTTACACTAATAACTTTATTTGGCTCTACAATATATAATTGAGGGGGATTGCAAATATGATCACCATTTGTTGATTCTGATGGCTTAAGTTTATTTTTATTTCGAATTTATTTATTGGTAAATTGTTCGCAAATATATAGAAAATATAATTATTTGCCTAAAATCGGCCTGAATGTACTATGTATCGGATCAATGTTAGACCTGCAATATCGGCCCATATATGATGATTAACTATATCAGACCAATAACTATTAGGACTATCATTACAATGGAAAGGGCATAATTTAATAAATCGCCCATGGGTTGCAACGTTATCTTCGCATAATGACAATAACAAATTGAACTTAATACATATATTCGTGATGTAATCATGTATGCTACCATGTGTCGACTCTCTGCGGTACCGTGATATCAAGTAGCCGCTAGCGAGCCACGTTAAAACTTCTACACCAGTAAAAAGGGCATCGTGGAGGTTTTAATCGACCATAGTTTAGTTAAGTGTATCTTTACGGAGTGACGGGCCGCTATTTAACCACATAATACACATTTTAAATGGTTTATAAAAGCCACTCACTTGAGCAAGAAAGACGAGCGCGTGTTCACTAGGAGGTTAGCGCGGACAGAAAGGAAGTTACGTCACACAATGAAACCGGAAGCAAACGCGTTTCTTCTTCGCTTTCAACAAATGTACAGTAGCAGGTTAAGCGCTCCCTATTGTACGGATGTGTTAACAAAACAAAGTTATTGTAGTGGAGCGGAGTGCACGCAGCAAAGCTCGACGAGTTTATGTCAGTGTTTCTCTACCTTAATTGAGCTTAGGCACATATTTGGAACCAGAAAAATGTAACAGCATCAAGCGTGCCATGACTTTTGAACTAATGGAAACTATGACAGTAGATACCCACGTTATTTTTTTATTTTCTGCCATCTAGTGGAAAAACGTTGAACTGTTCAATACGTCACTGGCATAGCTAGATAATTAAAAGTAGATAAAAATACATTTTTGGACCAGATATGTAAAATTGTAAGATTTCCCAGCATATTTCTTTTATCACAAATTTATATTAATTATATTAAAGCTCATCTGGTCAATGTGAAGGACACTTTGCTTATAAAATACATGTATTTATGTATTTATTCATTTGATAGGGAAATCATAATACATCTTTTTTTATGCCCCAGCCCCCCCAAAAAATAAAAAAATAAAATAAAATTACAGAAAAATCATATAAGTAAGATAATAACACCCTCTCCCACATTTCAGTCACAGTGGGTAGCAATGTACTGCCTTCCTCTTCGCCACAAGCAGATAGAGAATCACAGTAACTGACTAGAAGGGGGAAAAAAGGTAACAGCAAAAATAAAAATCACAAACATACAGAGAAATGTCACTGAATAAAAACAACAACAACAAAGAAAAAAAGAGTTGAGGTAAGTGAAAATGTTCATTGTCAACATTGAGTGTCACATTTATCCTATGGTATCTTTAATTTAGCTATGTAACTAATTATGCAGCCCCAGGTCAAGTCAAATTGTTTTAGTGTACCCCTCAGATAATATAAAATTTTCTCTAAATCTAAGAAAAAATACATGTATTTTACACTTATCGTGCATTTATACAATTTTATTTCCTGTCACTGGCACAGATAAATAAAAGTGGATAAACACAAATCTTTGGACAAATGATGTAACATCAGTTAATTTACCGGCACATTTTTACATCACATATTTTGTATTACTTATATTAAAGCCCATCTAATCAACGTGAATGACGCTTTGCTTAAAAAAGATACATGGATTTTTCTGTTATCGTGCATTTATACTATTTCATTTCCTGAAAACGCAAACGGCACAGATTCGGTAAAATGTCTCTTACAGTATTCTGTATAAGTATCCCAATAATTGGAATGAGATTTAAGTTTCAGAATGAAGCCATATTTTACGGACTATAAGCCGCTACTTTTTTCCCAAGCTTTGACCCTGCGGGTTATACCTGCAGCTAATTTATGGATTTTTCTTTGCGAATGGCCATAATGTTTTTTTGATCAAAAAATAGTTTTCATATTACACCGAAAGAGATGCTAAAAAGGTGCATTATTGTTTGTGCAATGGTGCCATCTTTGGACGAGTTCGCTAACTGCCGGTGCTGCGGGTTGAAAATGTACTTCCTGTTTCATGCCTTGAACCAGAAGTATAACCATCCATAACGTTCTGCTCGAAAGGATTCTTCATTCATCACTCCAAGCAACGTTTTGTAAGTTTTACAGGATAACTAAAACAATTCATACCTACTTAAGTGTGCCATGTGTGATGTCTGTAGGAGTGTTATCATGCATATTTGTGCGTGCTATCGTAATGTAATCAAGCTAGCATTGTTAGCATGAGCAAATATACTAACATGTTTACGAGCATTTGTGTAAGTATAATTAAGTTAAAATGGTACTCTTTTTGTATTGTTTTAGTTTTGTAAATTCACCAAAATGTTACCGTGGACCAGGGGTCACCAACGCGGTGCCCGCGGGCACCAGGTCGCCCGTAAGGACCAGATGAGTCGCCCGCGGGCCTGTTCTAAAAAAAAAAATAAAATAAATAAATAAAAAATAAATAAATACATTTTTTTTTTTTTTTAAATTAAATCTACATAGAAAAAACACAAGATACACTTTCAATCAGTGCATCAACCCAAACAACCTCCCCCATGCACACTCATCCACACCCACTCACACAAAAGGGGTTATTTCTTTCTGCTACCAATATTCTGGTTCCCACAACATAGACAACACATCTGCAAGGGACACAGTCCCTGAAGCACACATGATTGTATAGGCTGCTGGTCCACTAACATTTTCATTAATTACCATTTTTTATGTAATTATTTTTATATTGTTTTACTTTCTTTTTTCTCCAAGAAAATGTCTTTTATTTATTTATCTTATTTTATTTTATTTTTAAAAAAAGGGCCTTATCTTCAACAGACCAGGTTGTCAATGAAATTAGATTTGTTTAAAGGGTTTTTTAAACCAGGCCCAGTCCAGGTAATGTCCAAGTCGGACTCAGCAACACACACCTTCATTCATGTACACAGAAAAAAATTAGGGAACACAAAAGATTGCATATAATTTATAAACAAAATTACATTTTCAAAATAAGCATTTATGTACAGTCCAGATTATGTCCAGGTCACTCAAATTAGGGAACACAACAACAGATATCATATAATCTATAAACATAATTATACTTTCAAAATAAGCCTTTGAGGACTTCTCATCTTTTTTTTTTTATGTTTTTTGGCATCATTATCGTTTTCAACCATGTAACTTTCTAAAATTAGAAAATACTGAATAAATGTTTTAAAGAAAGTAATAGTAAGTGAATATCTGTTTTTGGCCTTAAAAATAAACATTTTACCGAGTACTATAATTAAATTGACTAAATCATGATTGTCAATGAACTCTCCTAAAATAACAGAAACCACATTAAGCTTCATAAACACACCAATCCTTAAACACATTTTTTCAACTTCCACCCAAAACAAAGACACAATATGACAATACCAAAACAAATGCAGGGTGGATTCAGGCTCCTGACAACAAAATCGGCAATCATCTGACTCTGTCATATTCCATAATTTTAACATTTTCCCTGTGGGTAAGAAGTTATAAATAATTTTAATTTGAAAATAACGATTTTGCACATCGATAGTGGTTTTATAGATTAGTTTGAATATGGCATCCCATGGCAACGGGCAGTCAAAAAAGTCTTCCCATTTTCCATTTGTGTTGTATGAGGCAGCCTTCAAAGATTTCTTTATTAAATAAAAATTATATATTTTTCTATTTATTTTAGTTCATTTTTGCCAACTAGAATTTCTTATTAGAGGTTTACAAACTAATAATTTAGTAGTTCCACAATTAATTATTTGTTTCCATCTTTTCCCAATTACTCCAGTTAGTTGATAAAATCAAAAGCTTGAGCAAGCATCACCATACATAGCTCTAAATTCATCATACTTCATAATTTTACCATTCCCATTGATAATATCATTGACAAAAATGATTCCTCTTTCAAAAATATTTTTCCAAAAGAAAGGCTTTCCATCTATTACAATATTAGAGTTCATCCATATTAACTGCTGCAAAATATCGTCTCTTTTTTCTGGCACATAAAATTGAAAACACCACTATGAGTGGATTATTTCCTTTATGAACCCCGCCATGTTTCCCAGCAGACTCTCTGGGAGGGGATCACTTGTAAAAAAGGATACAATTTCTTTTGATACAGTACATGTTTTTTGTCCAACAGGACATTTGTGTACCACTCAATGTTTAAATACATCTTTGGAACAATTGATGCTTTTAAAGACAGACACATAGCTTCAAGGTTGAGAAGTTTCAGGCCCCCATATTCATACTCTTTGTACAAAACCTTTCTTTTAATCTTTTCTGGTTTGCCGTTCCAGACAAAATCGAAGACCCTCCGCTCATAAATCTTAAACAAGTTTTGTGATAGAGCTGGTAATGACAAAAACTAATAAATAAATTGAGGAATAATTAACGAGTTGGCAATAGACATTTTACCATACAAGGTTAGGGATTTCCCTTTCCATAATTGCATAATTTTGTCCAGCTTTCTTAGTCGATTATCATAATTTACTGAGCCTAGATCTTCCAAATTTTCTGGGACAACAACACCAAGTATGTTAACTGGTCCATCAGTCCACAAAACAGGCACTTTGCATTCCATTCGAAAGGACGTTCCCTTTAGATTTCCGATCCTTAACATTTTACATTTATCATAATTAAGCTTAAAGCCAGATTGCTGTGAAAATATGTCCAAAAGATTAAGAAGGTTCCGCAAACAATGAGGAAAAATCTCATCTTTGTGAATCAGCCTTTTCTGACATAAACTCCATCAAGAACAAACACAGAACACGCCTCACTGATGCACATCTGCAAGACTCACTCAGAGTTGCAGTGTCAAGTTACACACCAGAGTACAACACACTAGTTAACAGCATGCAATGCCAGGCTTCCCACTAACTGACAAAGAAACATAACAGATTTGGTGTCCAGTTCAAAGTGTGACATGATTTAAAAATTTGAGAGTTTACTTTTGTATTTTACATGAGTTATTATTTGTACAAACATGGTGCAAAGTAATTCATGATTTGTTAAAAAATGTTAGTGGCTAGCTAGTTAAAATGGGATATTGTGATTTCACAAGACTGAACATTTTCAAATGATCACTTCTAAGACAATTTGAAAAATGTGCACTTAGAGAAAATATAAAAATAAAGTGTTGCATATTGATATTTATCTGTTTCTATATATATTTATTGTGAGAAATCATTAAGATGATCAGTGTTTCTACAAAGATAAATATCATTAATTATTAATAATAACGCAGTTAAAGGTAAATTGAGCAAATTGGCTACTTCTGGCAATTTATTTAAGTGTGTATCTAACTGGTAGCCCTTCGCATTAATCAGTACCCAAGAAGTAGCCCTTGGTTTCAAAAAGGTTGGTGACCCCTGCCGTAGACTTACTGAGTCTGATTTGAGAACTTTCTTCCACAGCAAGTGGGTCCACTACAATGACTTGCTTTTGTTTGATCAGGCGTTTTACTGCCGTGTATATGTAAATATACATTTACAAAATCTTTTGTACCAGTGTATATCTGTGGCTTATTAATCAATCAACCAATCAAAGTTTATTTATGTAGCCCTTAATCACAAGTGTCTCAAAGGGCTGCACAAAACACAACATCCTTGGCTCAGATCCCACATCAGGGGCAAGAAAAAACTCAACCCAATGGGTTACAATGAGAAACCTTGGAGGGGACCGCACATGTGGTGGGACCCCCCCTGGGCGACCGGTGAAATGGACGTCGAGTGGATCTAGTTAATAGTGTGAGAGTCCAGTCCATAGTGAGGCCAGCAGGGGATCATCTTGAGTGGACGTCCCCAACTGATGCACAGATGAGTGGTCCACCCCGGTTCCCGACTTTGAACAGCAAGCGCGTCACCTGTGGTCACCTAATAACCTCTCCACGCAGGAGAGGGGGCCAGAGCAGAAAATAGACGGCAGATCAACTGGTCTAAAAGGGGGGCCTTTTTAAAGGCTCGAGTCTAAAAGGGGGGCCTTTTTAAAGGCTCGAGTATACAAATGAGTTTTAAGATGGGACTTATTATCTGGTGCATCTAATATATGTAAAAGTATGTAGTTCTTCTCAAATTTAGTGGGTGCGGCTTAAATATCGCTCTATCGCCCGGAAAATCGGATACATTTTTTTTGCAATAAAAGAGAAAAAAGGTGTGACACTTAAATTAAGTTTATTTAGCTTTCACTTTTATTACTTACTACATTTTACATTCCACATGAACAACATCAAAAACAAAACAAAAATAAACAGCACGATCTACAGATAAAGAAAAAAAAACAAGCACAGACTAAAATAGCTTTTAAAACATTATCAAAAGCTTCAAAGATGCTGTAAGTTTGGTCTTGGAGTTAAAAGGAGCACAAAAATCAGTCAAGATCTCAGAAGGGAGCCTTGATTTAGGCCAGTTTGTCTGCACAGTCATACCAACCAAAAAATGCCTCATGCGGCCCTGCTAAGCACTCAGCGCAAACTCACATCGCCCCTTGGATTTTTGTTTTCTTAGCAAAAAACACTTAGAAAAATTGAAAAAGAAAGCTATTATAAAAAATACTCTATTGACCATCCCAACACGAAGACTTGAAGGGTGATTCGCAACATTTTGCAACCACGTCAGATGATGCACAGAGACATTCAGTGGGTTACAATGCGTGCCAGCATGAAATCTAACATGTAGCTAAGCTAAAAATATATTAGGATATCCCAAAAGATTATGTACACGTCAGATGCCTCATGAACATGGCTTGCTATCAACACGGATATTGCAGCTAATTAACGAACCTTAAAAGTGAAGGCCCAAGCATTTTCAAAGTTACTTGTATTTAACTGTGCTTGTTGAACGTGTCGACTTCACACAGGCCATGACACATTCTGCTTGACATTCTTATTTAAACAATCTATTTTGCAGCAATTGAGGTTACATGCCCCAGTTTTCTTTTTAAATACTTTGCATAGTTACTTTGTATTATGTTTTTCACTTTGACACTTAATCAACATTTGTACATCTTGCGACATTCTTTGCATGACATTGGGAAATATCCAAGTAAGACATAGTGCAGTAACAACTTGTTACAATGGTTTTCCTTCATGTCACATTGTGTTTTTGATAATTAACCTCCTGAGACCCAACAATACATTTTTATAACCATATTTCTAGTGCTACAAACACACACAGGCATAAAAAGGGTTGTGCTGAGCAGAGGGTTTGTTCAATGAAATGGTCTTCCCAAAATGGCTGCTAGCATGATTTAGGGCCACTAGAGAAGTAAGATAGTTAACGCCACAACTGCAACCAAGACGAAAAGCTGCTTTATAATTTTCAAATATGACTGAAAAAGTGTGGCACAATATTTATAAAACGCTGAACCCAAGAAAAGTTGAAGTTCAAGCGACATTTTTCTACACTTAATACAACTTTACAAATATATTGGCAAGTGTAAATCATTTCAGTTTGTTTTATTAAAATGTTTTTCCCTGTTGTATAAACACAAAAAAATATGATGGATTACAAAAATATCATTACCGCAGATATTATCCACTGTGAAAGTAAACATTGCATAAAAAGTGAGCAAAAATATTTCTGACCCCCCCCCAAAAAACTCATTTATATATTGATTTTTGAGAAATTTAACATTTACTAGGTCTGAGGAGGTTAAGGTATTTGACTGAAAGATCACATGGTAGCACGGAGTTGTTAATATATCGTCATGACGGGGATTTTCTAAGCATGTACAGAAAAGACGGCGATTGAGTACAACTGTGTATTCGTACACAAAATATTACATTACAAAGTACTCCCAAGACGGGTGCATGTTAAGTTAAATTTCCAAATATGTCTCACTAAATGAAACTTTGATACCAAGTCTCGCCTTGCAAAGGTTTGTGCACTTTTTGAGAATGGCGTTATCTTGCGATGCCGCACGTCTTGTTAAAATCAGGAAGTCAGAGCACAAATAATTAAACGCTCTATTTTACACACTGTGAGCCTAAAACAAAGTGTAAACAAACATGCTACTATAGTGCAGCTGTTAAGCGTGTGTGTGCATGATGGATGTTTTGTGCTCGGTACAGGGCATGTTTTTAACTGCTGGGAACAAAAGAACCATCTTTTATATTCAGGTGAATGTGTCTCCACACTGCTGTAGTGTGGCACAGCAAAACCTCCACACGGCAAACCCACTGCTTTCATTGTGCACATTTATAGTGTTAAACATTTTTTTTTTCTTCCATGTACTATTTGTAATGAGATTAACTGAAAAGAGTAGTAACAGGCTTTGTAAGAGCTTGTAAAAAATAAAATAAAATTGCTAACACCATTCCTTGTTAAAAGACCATTGTGGAAGATCACATTCAAATTGCCTTTTGTTTTTAAAGTAATGCACAACGTGCGAGTGAAGTGGAATCTCAGCAAACCAAACTGTGAACCCCTTCAATCACTGCTTTAAGAAGCAGGTAAGCATGTCACAGTTGTAATACTGGACAGTCCAGCAAGAGGATGAAAGGGTTTTCTGATTGGTGGCCATATTTAGACTTCGGGTACAGTAACCATTGGTGAATATTTAAAACGCTGCAAAACGTGGTAGAAGTATAACATATAGCACGCGTGGATGTACTAAAACTATGTGTGTGTGTAGGTTAAAATGTTTTTTTTGAGTGAGAATATAGAAAAAGAGACCAGAACAGATGGCCTGAAGGCTGGAGGAGGAGAGTCATAAGAGCTGGCGTCGACATGAAACAACCCTACTGGGGATAGTTGTTCTGCTGCCGACGTTTCGCCGACCTCATTTTCTCAAAGCGTGACTCCATTTCCTCGAGGACTTTGGGGGTGTACCTAACGACCAGCTTCACCGTGCCCTGAGCTGCTTTGAGGAGTTCCACGGCTTTCTCGTGGTGCTCACCTTCCACGCTCTAGAAAAAAGAAACCATTAAAAGGGACACTGTACACAGACTGTGATAGGGTAATTGATGTCTTCTCACATTTGCACCTGACATTTTACAAAAGCCAGCTTTGAGTCCTGATATCAGGAATTTCTATGAACCTCTAGAGTTGCTACATAGAGATCACACGTATACCTTAAGATAAATGGTTGACTATAAATAGATCGTCTTATTTTTTACACAAACCATACATTTGTGACTGCTGTCTGCTGACCACAAGCTCATCTGGTACAGTTCTCCGATAATGCTGGCTGTCCAACCATTATGTTGTTACTGTCAAGTGCAGATGTGTGATTGGCTAAACAAAAATATGTAGACTGAGTAAAGGTGGGAATCTTTGGCCACCTCACGATTCAATTACGATTACGATTCAGGAGCTACGATTTGATTAAAAATCGATTATTGATGCATCTTTAATCTATGTAAATTGATGCAATTTTACACTTCTTTTTGTTTCACTAAACAAGTGTCTATCACTTGCAACTTTTAAAAACAGTGCATTTCTAATAAGAAATCCCCATCACATTTATTAAACTCATGGAAATGTGTGCAAAACTGGGGCATAAGTGCCCTATAATAAAGGAACGGTTCGGATCTCTCGGTGAGGTGGCTTGCTGCAGTCAGCCAAATTTTAGAACTGGCTGCATTACTTTATTTACAATAAATAAATCGATTATTGACGTTTACCAATCGATTTTATAATTGTCCATGTCCGAATTGCGATGCATCTAAAAATCGATTATTTCTCCGACCTCTAAGACTGAGGCTGTGTTCTTGTCTATTTTGGTTTGTCAAACTTTGGTACGTGTGCAGTTTGTATGATCAAGTGTGAACACTACATGGACCCTCGTTGCTCACCAGCTAATGCATTTAAATACTTTAGAATATCTTTGAAAAGTGAATTTATTTCAGTAGTTCAATTGCAAAAGCCCAACTCTCGTATTCTACAGCCGAATCGTTTTGTATAGTGCGCCAAAGGTTGGCTTTCCGTATTTAATACATACCCATACTGAATTATTTCAAGCTCACACAATTATTGATGGCTAACTAGTTGGCATCTATCCAGAGCCGCCCTTCCCCATAATTTCCAATCTCTCTCCCCACATGCACGACACTGGAGACTTTGTATTAATGTTTTGGGGAGGCGTGTGTGGGTGTGTTTGTAGGGTTGAAGCGAGGTGCTGGTTGGTCAATACGTATACAGGAAGTATTTAAAAGGACTAACATTCACCTGTGCAAAGGAGGAAATAGAAAAGATGGTAGGACTGAATTGCCATACCTTTGTTGACCACTTTTTTATAAGCTCTGTTTACGCCACAATATCCTAATGCCCTTTAATACAAAGGAGTGTTTTCTAATAAATACACAAAACGCAGTCTGGATCTTTGGCGTCTTAGTACAGCGGGTGCGTCATACAAGCTCCAAGAATGTGTTTCCACCTCACACGACCAGATGGAAAGGTTGCTCCTTCAGCATTAGACTGTAACAGCGACAGTGCAGGACAGAGCGCTACTGCATGTCTTTTCTACCCAAAACCGTAAGACTTTACAACACACTTATGTAATTACTGTGATCCGCTTTATTTCTTGTTGTGCAAAACGTACTTTTTTTTTTAATGCCCAATATGCAGTAGTTATTACAGGGGATGTAACGGTATTGTAGATAACGCGGTTTCAAAATCCTCACAATAACGCAGTGACATGTGACGGTATCAAACTAAAACTTAGTGAGTGCATTTTTTTTCTGGCACTTTTGCATTAGCCGGTATGAAAATAAACGACACACCGCAGAATGCTGTGTCCAGTGCAGACGTAATAAAGTCTGTGTACTGCAAAGTCCACCACCTACATCTCGAACGCCGACACATGCGCGGAAGGAAAGCGTTCGGTCGGAGAACGACCACTGCATGCTGCGGGGAATATGAGTAATATTAGAAGCTAATTGATAAACCATCACCCGGAAAATATATTTGAAGTCAGCGACGCTATCAGTTTGTAAAGTATTTACGTTATTAAACGTTAAATTGTTAGGTAACTTTTCTGCGAAACAGCATTTTTCAAACAGAAAAGTAAAAAATGTTGGTAGTAATAAATATGATTAGAACATACAGTATGTTTGTGTTCAATTACAGTAATTGTGTTTCCTGCCACTTCATTTGACACCTTATGGCATTTTTACAAAGCCTTTTTTGGGGGGAGAATACAACAATATTATCGTATTGTGACCAGCACCCCTGCGACCCCGAAAGGGATAAGCGGTAGAAAATGGATGGTTGGATGGACCTTAATACCATGACAATATCGTATCGTGAGATTTTGATATCTTTACATCCCTAGTTATAACTATTTTTTTGTTTGTCATTACGTTTTAATTTTGTTACTGTATGTAAAAATATGCACTGCTACCACATAATGTCCCCATTGTGTAATGAATAAAAGTCTATCTTATCCTAATTCACTCGTCTTGCATGGTGGTGGCAAGAAGCTAGGTTTGCAAATGTATGTTACAACTTTGTGATGTTGTACTGAGAAATTAATTATTGGACAACTATTTTTTTCCAATAAATAATTTCAGTCCAAAACATGCTGTGAATTAAATTCAAGTTTGAGAGAAATTGTATAAACATCTTTCACATTAACAAAAAAAAAAGTGTGAAAAAATGTGTGTGGGGAGAGTGGTCCACCAAATAAAATTCTGTTTAGGGCTCCAATTTAGCGAGAGGCAGCCTTTCATTGTTAATTGCTATTTGCACAAATTAAAGGAACTTCATCATTTACATTTCGGCTATTTGTGTTTCACGCTTAAAATGGCTGTTTGGCACACGGCCCATTAGCACACTTTTTTGTTGGCCCTTGGAGGTAAAATGTTTGGGCACCACTGTTCAATAGATTCACGACATGGAGTAAAATATTTAAAACATGTGTTTCTTCATTTCTTAATAATTTTGATGATTACAGCTCACAACTAATGAACAAAAAAACTAATTCAGGATTTCACAAAATGTGAAAAATTGACTGTTGAATATTGTAAACTGCAGGTTTGAGCTCAAATCAGCAAATTAATTTAAAACTTGTCAAACTTTTAATTGTTTATTTTAAATTGAACTCCTAATAATCAAATAACATTTGCACAATATTCAACTTTTTTGACACAAATGGTGGTACCTTGGTTTTTTGCACATCCCACTTTTCATATGATTTGATTTTAAACAAAACTTTTTGGCAAAATTTTGACTAGGTTTTCGTATACTGTCCTGGTTCAAACATTGCACGTGACAAACTAGTCAGTCAGAATGGAAAAATAGAGTAAAAACGCATAATGTAATGAGAAAAAGTTAAAATGCTAATACAAATAACGACACCAAGATTTCTCGTGAAACATTTGCAGAACGTTTTTGTCGCCTTGCAAAAAAATTTCACAAGCGTCATAAGGAAAAAGAGAACTTACGACACCGTTGACGGACAAAAGCTGATCGCCTCTCTTCAGGCCACCATGTCGGTCGGCAATGCCGCCCGGGATGATCCGTGAGATGTAAATGGGAGAATTTTGTTCCTTTCCACCCATGATGTTGAATCCCAGGCCTTCTTCTGTTTTGGGCAGTTCTACAACACGCGGGTGCGAGTGTCCTTCACTGGCTGCAAATGCTGCCACAGTCGCCTATAAAGTATAAAGTCAATCTTAAACTGAAACAACAAATATGAAGTTTAAGACAAAAAACATCATCATTATTATTCAATTTGTATACTTTGTTAGTACCTTTGCTGTAGCGTTGGCTCTGACTTCAGGACTGCTGTTAATGTCCACGGTCTCATACACATGCTCGTACACCTAATGAAATATGTTTGATAAATGTCATAGGATTCGGAAACCAAAATAACTATCAAAGGCAGTGTTTTCCATACTTATTTATTTGTGATGACTTGACACAAATATATCTGGTACTACCTTGTTCTCCATCGCTCATAAAAACATTATAAGTTTGCACCTGGTGCAGATGAAACGATATGAAAATGACTTACAATACTAAAGTTATCAACGTATTGTTTTAAAAAAACATGTCACCACGCTAAAATCATTATACAAAAGTTGCATTGAGAAAACCAAAACAGGTACACAAAGCCTTTAAATGTTTAAATAGGAAAACCATGACATTTCCTCTCTAATAGCCAAGTTCCCATATAAGATACATAAACTTTAGTCAACATACACGTAACATGATGGCACTATATGCCAAAATTAATCTCCATATCCTGCAGAAAATGGAATCACAATTAATCATTTGTAGGGTAGGGCATCATTTGAATTTGAACACGATTCTCAATTTTGTTTTTGAATAGGCAGGGTCATCATAAAAGTTAACATGGTTTAAATAAGGGCGCTGACAAGAGTTCTTTTTTGATAAATTTTCCCCTTTATTGCCTTGACAAGATGTCCCCTTTAAAGATAATAGATGGCAACTATTTCTTCTTCGTTGTGCGGCGCATATTTGGCACATACTCGGCAGATATTTCTTCCGGTCAGCCATCGAAATTGAAATTAAAAATGTAATGATTAGGGACAAGCGATAGAAAACGGGTGAATGGATTCTGGCAGAATCAAAATATTAATCCCGGTCCCTATCGATGCTCTTG
Source organism: Entelurus aequoreus (assembly GCF_033978785.1). NCBI lineage: Eukaryota > Metazoa > Chordata > Actinopteri > Syngnathiformes > Syngnathidae > Entelurus > Entelurus aequoreus. The sequence continues at coordinate 65,628,350 of NC_084732.1, forward strand.
CTCAACCATCATCACTTGTCCATCTAAACACTTGTACTTCTGCAAAGTTGCAACTGTCAATAACTACTTTAAATGGCATGTCCTTACTAGGCAGTGGACACACAAATGTGCATATTGATTTTTGGATTACTTTTAGTTTTGGTATTTTACTTCTGTTATACAATCATGTGTGCCAATGTTGAATAACTTTTATAAGTTTGCTAGCTTCCTTCGTAAAGAGTGAACAATTGTAATAACAGAGAGAAGGAGAGTGTTGTTGCAGTTGGAACTAATCAGTGTTAGAACAGTCATTTTTATTGCAAATGATGCAAAATCAGAGGAAAAGGCATTTGTGGAAGTGGGCTGATGGCCCTCTGAACAAGTCATACATGCACAGGAAATAACGTTCTACAAGCCGACCAATCAGACAGCTTTTGACTGTTTGCCCAAATGTTTTGGGGGGTGCACGGCTGCACGCCACGCTAGGGATGTAACGGTAAACAGGTAATGATAAACTGCGGTAACACTACCTATGGCCAGTATTACCATTTTAAATTAAAATTATCCTAAAACTGTAATTGATATCACTGATAAACTCCAGGACTGGTGTCACTGCTCATTTATTGTGGAAGCAAGCTAGCGCTAGCTATCTTACATGCTAACATGAAAACAGGAGACATTAATGTCTTTCCCCATTAAGAAACAACATTCCAAAATCTAAACTTGTACAAACATTGTTCTCTGACAACTAAGATATTTAATTGTGTACACTGTACCTGACAAGCTGTGCTCTCTTAAAGAGATTGATCGATACTGGAAAGAATATGACAAGAGCAAGTGAATTTTACGTGACGTCACATAACCCAGACGTGACGCATCCACGTTATTTTTTTTATAATTAAAAAAACCCGCTAAAAACGTGTACAAATTCAAACGGAAGAAGATAAACATATTCAAACACTAAAATGAAAATAATATGGCTCCGAAGTAGCCTGAACAGTAATATAACATGTTTCTTCTGCCAAGAAAGTGTATTGCGTAGTTATTTATTTATTGTATAAAAAAAATAAAAAGATTGATAGTAAGTGTGTGTGAGTACTTTTTGAGCAAATTCAACAACACCCTGATAATTTTACATCTGTACAAGAGGCTTTGCAGGGGAAGGAGTAAGCCTGTGTTTCGTAGAGTATACAATTTTAGAGACTAAATTCAAAACTAAAACCAGTGAAATAAAGTAAACTGCGTACCTTGAGTGCAGCAAAGCGTATTTAAGGGCTGGTCTCCTAAACGCGTGATTATAATTTTAGTATATTACACCAACGTGACCCCGAGAGGGACAAGCGGTAGAAAACGGATGGATGGATATTTGGAATCGTCCATTGCACTGGCGTCTAACAACTGTGCCAGAGGACTGGAAGTGTGCGGTGTTTTGACACGGATCAGCGCGCTAACTCTAGCCAAACGTGCCGTGCTTTAGGCGTGAAGTGGGCCAAAGCACGGTGCGATTAGACATACTTCATATTATTGAAAAAAAACTAATAAATTATCAACATAGAGTGTCTTACTTCTCTGACAGCATTACAGAATTCACTTTGTAAGACCTTCTGCAAGGCTTGCAGCTTCTGAGGAGGAACTTCCCCTGTTCTCTGGAGCTTGTCAAGCAGTTCAATGGCCCTGTTAATATCTGTCAAAAACACAAAACAAAACACACATCAAAACAAACTAATGATAAATTTAAACATCTTCATTTGGGGTTCAATATTATGAACAAGGAAAAGAATGCTCCATGCTAGTAGCTAACCATTACTGGCAGAAGCTGGCTGGTCAAATGGCTTACTTTCTACAGCTCTTACCTGCAGTTTGTGACATTTCACTGCGACTGTTTTGGCTCTTGTGGTTATGAAGTGTCTACAATACGTTTGCTGCTACTTGAAACTACAAAGTATGAGTACATTAAAATGTATAGACTAAATGTGGGTAAGAAAGGAGTAATGGCAATGAGGAGTGAAAACATAGTTTTTGACCGAGGCAGAGGGGTTAAGGAGATGGACAGCGACAACGTTTTAACTTCCATAGCATTATAAATAATTAAAAACAACCAGTTGTGTTTTGTTGTATCCCTTTGCAAAAACTATTCCTATAGTGTATATATTTTCTGTGTTGCGCTTATATTCTGTTAAAGTTAAAAATTAGTTAAAGTACCAATGATTGTCACACACACACACTAGGTGTGGTGAAATTTGTCCTCTGTATTTGACCCATCCCCTTGTTCCCCATGAGGGGATCAGTGGGCAGCAGCAGTGGCCGCACCCGGGAATCATTTTTTGGTGATCTAACCCCCAATTACAACCCTTGATGCTGAGTGCCAAGCAGGGAGGTAATGGGTGCCATTATTATAGTCTTTGGTATGACTCGGCCGGGGTATGAACTCACAACCTACCGATCTCAGGGTGGACACTAACTACTAGGCCACTGAGTAGTAATACAGTTTGCTACTTAGGGATAAAATGCCCAGCCCTGATCCAATACACCAATATTGTTTCAAGGTACAATCATATTGTGTGTTTGTATATGTCTTATGTTTAAAATTATATATTTTGTGTGTGGTTTACAACTGCATTACTTTGCACTTCGGGAAAACTGAATATGTATGCCACCATATTAAGAGTTATTTAAGAATTGCAATATTACTATTTGCGCAACACTGCATTTTATACTGCGGCTTTTATTGAACGAAACTATGCTATCTTGTGGGGATGTAACGTATTGTAACTACTGCGGTAATGCGGTTTCAAAATTCTCACAATAACACTGTGACGTGTGACACCTGCCAGTGTAGTTTTTTTCTGGCACTACTGAGTGAGTTGGTCTGAGAATCCAACCACATTTCTCCATAAACCCCCGTGCAGCGCAGTTCAGTAAAAAATGGCAGGAAACACAGAGGAGCAGAGCATAAAGTTCAAGATATTGGATCCTCCTGCAATGTTAAAATCAGACATTTAGACCCATTTTGGCTTTGCAGTAAAGGAAAATAAAAAGGAGACCTATTGTCATGAGCTTTGGGTTATGACCGTAAGGACAAGATCACGGGTACAAGCGGCCGAAATTAGTTTCCTCCGCCGGGTGGCGGGGCTCTCCCTTAGAGATAGGGTGAGAAGCTCTGTCATCCGGGAGGAGCTCAAAGTAAATAACGCCACTGCTCCTCCACATCGAGAAGAGACAGATGAAGTGGTTCGGGCATCTGGTCAGGATGCCACCCGAGCGCCTCCCTAGGGAGGTGTTTCGGGCACATCCGACCGGTAGGAGGCCACGGGGAAGACCCAGGACATGTTGGGAAGACTATGTCTCCCGGCTGGCCTGGGAACACCTCGGGATCCCCCGGCAGGAGCTGGACGAAGTGGCTGGGGAGAGCGAAGTCTGGGCTTCGCTGCTTAGGCTGCTGCCCCCGCGACCCAACCTCGGATAAGCGAAAGAAGATGGATGGATGGATGGATAAACTTGCAAAATACAATATGCAGAAGACATTGGCAGACCGCGATCGGCTAGGTACGGAAATACAAGCAACATGAGAAGTCACTTGATTAATTATCACCTGGAAAATATTATTGAAGCAAAACCGAGATGTAAGCTGGGCCAAACAATAATTTGACATGCATTTTAATAAAGGTCTCCTAATGACAGCATGTTTACAATGTCAGTTTAAAGACACTTAACAGTTTTTTTTTTACATTTACTTGTTACTAAAGACAGGGCTGCGGAGCTGGCGCTGAGCGCCGGGACGGACAAGCTTCACAGTGTCTTGGCTGAATGAGCAGGTATCGGACACCTCTGTCTCCTTGGATGCAGCTTCTCTCATCCATATGGACTGGACACTGGCCGAGAGTTGGTGGGCGGTCGAGGTTGGAGTCGGCTCTCCTGGTTGCCTTGTTGGGTCTGCTCCTGTCTCTGGCCGTGCTCCCCCGCACACCAGCAGACGATGGCGTGGAATACGGCAGAGGCCACCACAGTTTATATGTTTTTGTTATTTATTGTTGTTTTACTTTTGTAGCTGTGTGTAGAATGTCTTTAATGTCCTCTGTGTTCTTTGATGTTTCCCTCTTACACACGTTTATGTGTGCCATGGCTATGAGGATCCCCCCGCCCCCTTGGCCTCAGTCTGGACCCCCTCTCCAGGGGCCCAGGCTTAGACTGAATTTTTTTTTCTCACCCCCTTCCCCTCCCCGGCGTTGACCTGTTTCTCACCTTTTTTGTAAGGAGCGCCGGAAGTTGGCAGACCCGTCAGCGATCCTGTTCTGTCTCCCTGTAATGTTTGTCTGCTCTTGAATGGGATTGTGCTGAAAAAACTTAAATTTCCCTTCGGGGATTATTAAAGTATTTCTGATTCTGAAAACACAGTTCCTTCACTGTTCTTAGACTTAGACTTCCTTTTATTGTCATTCAAATTTGAACTTTACAGTACAGTCCACTACAGTACAGTGCAACACGGTGGATTGATTGATTGATTGAGACTTTTATTAGTAGGTTGCACAGTGAAGTACATATTCCGTACAATTGACCACTAAATGGTAACACCCGAATAAGTTTTTCAACTTGTTTAAGTCGGGGTCCAGGGGTTAGTGCATGTGCCTCACAATACGAAGGTCCTGAGTAGGGCTGCAACAACTAATCGAATAAATAGATTAAAATCAATTATAAAAATAGTTGGCGATTAATTTAGTCATCGATTCGTTGGTTCTATGCTATGCGCAGAGGCTACTTTTTATTTATTTGTATTTATTTTTTATAAAGCTTTATTCATAAACTATAACATTTACAAACAGCTGAGAAACAATAATCAAAATAAGTATGGTGCCAGTATGCAGTTTTTTTTCAATAAAATACTGGAAAGGATAGAAATGTAGTTTGTCTCTTTTATCCGATTATTAATCGATTAATCAAAGTAATAATCGACAGATTAATCGATGATCAAATTAGTTGTTAGTTGCAGCCCTAGTCCTGAGTAGTCCTGGGTTCAATCCCGGGCTTGGGATCTTTCTGTGTGGAGTTTGCATGTTCTCCCCATGATTGTGTGGGTTCCCTCCGGGTACTCTGGCTTCCTCCAACCGCCAAAAACATGCACCTGGTGATAGGTTGATTGGCAACACTAAATTGGCCCTAGTGTGTGAATGTGAGTGTGAATGTTGTCTGTCTATCTGTGTCGGCGACTTGTCCAGGGTGGACCCCGCCTTCCGCCCGAATACAGCTGAGATAGGCTCCAGCACCCCCGCTCACCCGAATGGGACAAGCGGTAGAAAATGGATGGATGGATAGTACAGATAAGAACGAAATTTAATTGCATTAGCTCGTTGTAGTGCAGGATAAAAGAGCAATAAGGTGCAGATATAAATACATTGTTTTACAGATAAATATATTGTACTTTTACATATGCATCCACGTTAAGGGATGTATGTTATATTGTCTTCATATTCTATTCCAGCGAGTTAATCCGATTTTTTTTTTTGGGGGGGGGGATTTTTCACTTTGAAAATAACTCTTGGTAACAATAAATAGGATTACACAGGTTTGTATTTATTTACAGCTCGTGTTTACCCTTAACATAAATTGCACTTAATTTTCCACACTAAGGCTTCTTTTTTTTTATACATTACTGCAATAACTATTGTACCGTGGCCTTGATACCGTGATGATATCGTGCCGTGAGATTTTCATACCGTTACAACCCTACTATCTTGTATTTGTTTACTAATGTGCTGTCCCACAACCATATAGAAACAAGGCCTAACAATGACTAATGTCGGCGTTTGAACGCCTGGCAAGACATTGCAAGTGTTCTTCTTGAGTTGTGCTGAATTCCTCCAAGCTAACAGACATGTAAATAATGCAGAGGTGTGCTCAATATAACGTTGCCACAATCGCGGGTGTTAGCATTAAGCAAAGGAGATAGTTAGCAAACGGTAGCTAATTAGCTAGGTTTCAATGTTTGTAACGGCGTGTACCGGAGAATAATGTACTTATAGCACTCACTCACTATCGTTATCAATGGACGCCAGCACACGCCGATCATAAACCGCAGTTACGTCATGAATAAACCGTAAAGCGATATTCACTATACGCATCCGTACGTGGCTAAATGCTAGTGTAAGCTAAGTATCACCACACAACATTGCGAAGCTACCACAGGCTAGCCAATTAACTTTTACCTCTTTCCAAACGCACAGGCTCCCCAAGCGACGCCATTCTCGAAACAAGAGGCTCTTCGGCGTCGGGCGGATATGGCGTGAATCTGTAGAGAGGCGAGGGACTAAAATTGTTAAGGCTTGGGCCGACGTTACGTGCTCTCGGGACGAGACGATAAATCAGATTAGCCAAATTAGCAGGCTAGGCTATAGCGGCCAGTGACATGGTGCGTTCACGGAGTACTGAAAAAAACCGGCCAAATAGCCAGAACCTTCAAAATTAATCAAACAGTGTAAAACTATGACGGATTCATAGTTTAAGTTGTTGGTGTTAAAATTGTTAATTGAATAAAATGTTATTTTGGAGAATATTGGGTTACATTTATTTTGTCTGGGGAAAAAGGTACATTTTAATGTTCCTACTAATTCAGAACCATGGACAACACCTGGAATTGACAGATGATGTTTTTTTTCTTTATATCTTCACAAATATGTTTGGTGATACTATATATATATATATATATGTGTGTGTGTGTATATATATATATATATATATATATATATATATATATATATATATATATATATATATATATATATATATATATATATATATATATATATATATATATATATATAAGTATAGTATATAGTGTATAATGTAATGTGATTATTCTTAATTATATATACACTACCGTTCAAAAGTTTGGGGTCACATTGAAATGTCCTTATTTTTTAAGGAAAAGCACTGTACTTATCAATGAAGATAACTTTAAACTAGTCTGAACTTTAAAGAAATACACTCTATACATTGCTAATGTGGTAAATGACTATTCTAGCTGCAAATGTCTGGTTTTCGGTGCAATATCTACATAGGTGTATAGAGGCCCATTTCCAGCAACTATCACTCCAGTGTTCTAATGGTACAATGTGTTTGCTCATTGGCTCAGAAGGCTAATTGATGATTAGAAAACCCTTGTGCAATCATGTTCACACATCTGAAAACAGTTTAGCTCGTTACAGAAGCTACAAAACTGACCTTCCTTTGAGCAGGTTGAGTTTCTGGAGCATCACATTTGTGGGGTCAATTAAACGCTCAAAATGGCCAGAAAAAGAGAACGTTCATCTGAAACTCGACAGTCTATTCTTGTTCTTAGAAATGAAGGCTATTTCACAAAATTGTTTGGGTGACCCCAAACTTTTGAACGGTAGTGTGTATATATATATATATATATATATATATATATATATATATATATATATATATATATATATATATATATATATATATATATATATATATATATATATATATATATATATATATATATATATATATATATATATAGTATGTAATGTATTATTACCTTAATTAGTTTGTTTGTTATCATAACAACTCAAAAAGTTTTGTGCAGATTTTTATGAAACTTTCAGGAAATGTCTAAAATGGGAAAAGGGGAAGCTGATTTGATTTTGATCTTGATCGGGTCATTTCTACTACATTTTCTTACGTTAGATTACTGTGTGTGTATGCTTGCGACCCGCCTATACTACATACATATATATATATATATATATATATATATATATATATATATATATATATATATATATATATATATATATATATATATATATATATATATATAAATACACACACACATATACATATTATCACCAAAATATTAACATTATTTAAATACAACAATTTAAGGAAATAAAGCAAATATAATCGTACTATCAATTCACTTTATATACCTGTATATAAAATACACACACACACATACATACATATATATATATATATATATATATATATATATATATATATATATATATATATATATATATATATATATATATATATATATATATATATATATATATATATATATATATATATAAATATATATATATATAAATATATATACATATATATATATATATATATATATATATATATATATATATACATATATATATATATATATATATATATATATATATATATATATATATATATATATATATATATATATATATATATACATATATACATATATATATATATATATATATATATATATATATATATATATATATATATATATATATATATATATATATATATATATATATATATATATATATATATATATATATATATATATATATATCCTAATATGTTGTCCTGTGTATTATAATGATTATCATAATGAAAGTATGGGAAAAATTACTAAATCATTCATTAAGTTTGAACATTTTCGAGTAAAAACAAAAAATATCGCTTTTGGAAATATTGGTCCTGAATTTAATTGGTATCGGATATTTGCAGTATCGCCCAACCTTAGTGACATGTCTGAGTGGGAGGGTTGTGGGTTACAAACAAAGCAAGCACACAAACACTGAGTGAGCGACTGGAAGAGACAAAAGAGACAATATAATTGAAAGGTGAGAAAATGAAATACTAATAATTACACAAAGAGTGGTGATTCAGTTTTTGTACGCCCTTCTTTTGCTCAAATTATTCCCCCGTTTTCGTTTATCGTCTCAGTTATCATATGGCTAAACATTGCACATAACAAACTTGTCCCGCACACATAATTCCGCGGAATGAAGTGCCCAAACTAAGAATCTCATGCATTGTTGAATCAATCTCTGTACTGTTATTTATTGCGCACTTCTGAAAAATACGACTATATGAGGCTATAGAAAGTTGTGAGTGCCAGCAGTCTATTAAACAAGTTAACACTACTGAATTCCAAAAATATTCATAGCAAAGTATACAAGCTGTGTGTCTTGTGTTTATATTTTTGAGTGTCTGAAACAGGTAATTGAATTTACATTATATCTCAAGCGTAAACATCGCTTCGGTTTTTATATGATTCCATTTTTATCTGACCTTTTGGACCAGATTACTAACGAAAACCGAGGTGCCCTATGTGATGATTTATAGCATATTATGACGAGAACCCTTGCTTCCTGTAATGTGATTATTCTTAATTATATATATATATATACATATATATATATATATATATATATATATATATATATATATATATATACATATATATATATATATATATAAATATATATATATATTGTATGTAATGTATTAATACCTTAATTAGTTGGTTTTTTATCAAAACAACTCAAAAAGTTTTGTGCAGATTTTCAAGAAACTTTCAGGAAATGTCTAAAATGGGAAAAGGGGAAGCTGATTTGAATTTGATCTTGATCGGCATTTCTACTAAATTTTCTTACGTTAGATTACTGTGTGTGTATGCTTGCGACCCCGCCTCCACCCACAGAGACAAGGATAGACTGACGAGTGTTCACAACTTTTTTTTAATTCAGTGATAGCTCAAAAAGTTATGGGCACATTTTGATTAAACTTTCAGGAACTGTCACAAATGGTAAAAGGAACAGGTGATTAGATTTGGAGAGTGATCCGGATCATCGTTTTTATTCAGGAATTTTTTACTATGGGAAATATAGTGCCTGGTGGAGGGAGGTCTGCACTCTCCAGGTTCTTTTCTAGTTTTGATAATGCATTTGTGTTTGTAATTCTGTGTGGTCGCATAAATCTGTCCTCACCTTTTGATGGAAGATTATCGTCAGGTTCCTGGTCGCAAATGTGGAAAAACTTTTCTCTTCTTCTGCTGCAGCTTGTTTGAGCAGATTCCCAAATAAAAAAAAAAAATCTTAACTTACCTTCAAGAATGTATCACACGCAACACAAACATGTGAACTTTTCCCTTTTTTTCTAACGTTTTTTTTTTTGCGTTATTTTTTTTTAGTGTATGAAAAATCCTTTGACTGAATAATGGAAAGAAAACAAACCGAGGGGAATGAAGCTGTCGCAACCTTTCAAGCCAGATACAAGTCGTGTTGTTTCCTTCAGATCTTTGTGGCTGTATGGACCGCCGCATGAAAGCTCTGATGAAGGATCTTTTGTTGAAGACTTCATGACGGGATTTACTCCTCGTCAGCTGCTGGTTTTAATGTACAAAGACATACAGGTGGGTGAAGCCTTCAAGCATGTGTCAAGAGAAGCCATTGCCAACTTGCACTCGTCTAAACTTGTAAGTGCAGACATTTAACTGGGAATGACTGCAAGCACACTTGATGTTTTTTTTTTGATTGAAATACACAGTGGATATTCAAGATTCACCGGAAATTTGTAGATGAAAAAAAAAAAAAAAGATAATTGATTCATAATAAATGTATTACTTTTAAATTTTTAGTTTTTTTCCCATTAAAAATAGGCAATGTTTTTTTTTGGTAGAAAACATCTTACTAGCCAAGATTTATGAGTAAGTGATAGTAAAGCATGAAATACAAAGTAACCACGTGTCATGAATGCAGATTTGACTAACTTCTACTGTCAACTTTGTTTCAATCAGCCTCAAAACTTGCAGCAAAGTAAACACAAGTTAATGTATGATTGTGAGTTGTGAATGCAATTACAACAGGCAAGCAGTGTGCATTATGTAGACCCCTATCCGGGAAAACCCGGCGGCATCCGGAGCCACAAACTATATAGCTGCGGTTCTAGCGCTAGCTGACTAACCAGGCTGAAAGCATTGTCATTATTATTTATTAGTGGTAAGTACCTATACATTAGGAGTATTCAACCAAGTTGTTTTGGGGGGCCACATTTCCAGAAAGCTATGGACTGGGGGACCAGACCTCTTCCTTCACTGTTAAGTCTTATTTTGTGTATTACGGAGAACCAGCAGTGGACATTTGATTTTGGTCTATTTATTTTGACAGGGTCACAGGAGCTTCTGCATGAATGCTAGTCAAAGCTCATGTCAATGACAGCACTCTTATTGTTTTAATGATCTGCTGCAAAAGGTGAGTCTCGCAAGTTTTTTTAACTGAACCCGCAGGCCACAAATTGAATAGCCCAAATGACAGAAAAAAAGAGGACCTAAAACAGAACCTTAAGGAACACTACTAATATAACTAAAGACGTTGAACAAATGACTACTGATTGCATTAATCACAGTATGAAAAAAGTGTTAACTGACAAAAAAGGAGAGGACTTAAAGGGGTGACTTGAGTAACACCTCAGTTATGCAACTTTTAAGTTTGGATCCTAGTGTTCAATGTGTGCTAGCAAGGTTAAAATGTCAATCTAAGCATCTGCTAAAGCATTGGTCCAACTTTCTCTATGGAACAGGAACACTCCAATTTTTTAAAGAATTTGCTACAAAAATCTTTGACTATGGCCTCGCTTTACATGTTATATTTAAAAATGTGTTCAAGAAGTGTCTGAGGCATTAAACCTGGACTGTGTTGCTGTGCATCTAGCTTCTTCGACTCCATCGTCGCGGGCGGACATGTAGAGAGACTGGGAGGGTTCCTGGGCTGAATCTAATCTAAAAATAACAGTCACTTTTACTGTAAATGTTGATACGAAATCAGAGGAGAACGTCGAGTTAGCAGGAGGGTTAAAAGGACGTACATATAATCCAGACATTTTTTCTGGGCGTGTCAATTACCTGCATTTATTTGCGATTTGCGTGTGGTCTCGGACAGTAACCCCTGCAACTACAGCGGGGATCTACTGTCCTCCACATATCAGCTCTCTTGGTCAGTTTTGTCTCTTTTATGTGCGTCAGCATTTGTGCATATATACACCTAAAAGTGGAGGGTTGAAACATCGGTTTCGTTTTTCAGTTGCCTATAGTCATTTTTATTTCTTCAAATATTTCAGTTTAATATTGCAAACAACTTCACAACATACAAAATGAATAATATTAACCCAGAAACATGTCTCATTATATATATATATGTATATATATATATATAGATATATACATTTCTTTTCTAATATATATATCTTTCTCTGGTGGGAATAAAAAAATAAACAGCAAAGCTTTGACAACAGCACCTTGACATAGTATGTACTCCCAACATTATACCTTGAGAAGTTTAGAACAGTAAACAGATAAATTACTTGAGAGGAAACTTGTTCTCCGCCGAGTATTGAAACGGAAAGTTTTTTGATCGGCGTCCTATTTTTTATAGATTTTTTTTTTGTAGGTGGAGAATTTCGCGATTCACAATTGAAGCAACATGCAAGCTTTTGACGATGGAACTGTCCCCTCTCTCTATCTCTCTCTCTCTCATTCCTGTTGTTTTTTTCCCTCTTCTTCCTTCATTTTGTAAATCTTGGCAAAAGAAACACGTTTGGAGGAATGTGACATGGTAATTTAAAGTGGGCGCAAATGACTGATCAGATTTTTTTTAATCGTTTACAAGGTCATGAATATGTTCAATAAATAGACTGTTATATCACTTTTACTGTATAAACTTCATTTTTTGTTTTTTTTACATGCAGTCCATAAAATTCTCATTTGACGGAATAATTTACCCTGTTATGTATATATACAAATAGATATTTTCTCTGTATTCTCTTTTTTAAACTCTTCAATAAAATCTATACATTTCATACACTATCTCCCTCTTTTAATGGTCAATGTGCATACACATGAAGTGTCTATCCTTATAAACCGCCAGCCAATCTTCTTTTTGCTATCCATGGTGAGCGCTCGCACGTAGGACTGGGTTGTCCTGCATTGGGAATTATAATGCCGCTTGTCTATTCCTCTGCAGCCGTCCTTTGTGTACCCCATGGGGTTGCATTTGGTCTCATAAAAGTATTGCTTCAGTTGGCCATTGGGGACAGGGACCTTTTCCATGACGGTAACTGTCTGCCCAGACATGTCTATTGCCGTCTTTTTATCCACAGCTGTCACCCACTGGCTAATACTGTCACACACGCTGAGCTCTCCACGCCGCGAGGGATCCGAGTGTCGCCGCACCCTCATAGACATGTTCGCAGCGTCCAGGTAGTTTTTGTATTCCTCCAGAAGAAAGTGCAACGGCGGCTCCAAAGGCACTTGGTTGCTGATCATCACCCTGGCGTCGTACATGTCGACATCCTTGGCGTCGGCCGCTGCCGAAGCCAGACCGCCGCCGGCCCCCTGTCCCAGCTGTGCCGCCTCTGCCTCTCCCTCCACCTCCAGCAGCTCCTCTATCACCTGCTCAAAGGTGTCTGTGAGCGAGGGCAGCCCCCCGCGCTGGCCTGGCCCCCCGCCGCTCTGCGGAGTCCCGTGGCCCCTGGCGGCTGCGCCCAAGTAGCCCTCCGTCCGATGGCCCTGCATGCCCGGGGCGTCTCTCAGGGGCGCGGCTCTCATGCAACTGAAGTATGAAATAACCATAGTAAGGAACAGGATGGTCATCACTCTTCTAACCTGGTGGAACTGACGAGACAAGAGGGGAAAGGGAGAGACACAGAGAGAGAGAAATCCAGCTGGTTAATTGTGTTTATAGTTATTTCCTGCAGCTTTTGAAAAAGACTTTTGTCATTGGCAGTGTGTTTTTAAAACGTTTGCACACTGTGATCCCCCCGCGTTTGATTTTTATTTGTTGGCAGCGATTCACAAAAGCTGTGCTGTGTTAAAAATAGCGAGGGACTGCAGATAACAGGCGGTCGTATTGTACGCTGCCGTGCAAAGCTCGCCAAGGCAGGGATGTACAAAGTTTGTCCAATTCGGTCCCTATGTGCCAAGCCAGCGTTTCCCAACCTTGAAAAATATAAGTCATTCATACTTAACTGCACAGTTAGGGATGGGTACTTTTCACATTTGAATTAATACGGTGCCAAATTCCAGTACCTGGGAATTAATACCAGTACTCAAAATGTGAGTGTTCGTTTGTTAATCAATGTTAATTTGTTCAATAATAAAATGTAATTTTGTATTTAACAATGTGCTGTCCAGTTGTTATATCATTATTACTCTCATTTGCAAGTATTATTGCAATTCCAAGACAATAAATGGCAGTAGTGTTGCCTAGTCAGTGGGTAGTCTTTTCCATTAAGATGAAGCTAGTCATTTGCTGCACCATAAAATGTCTTTATACTGTAAGTATTGTACTTATTACACACCAGCCGTTTGATTGTAATGCGCATCTTAGTTGTAGTTTTCATTAACAAATTTGCAGGTGTTGAAATCACCAATGCTAATCCGTAGCATGTCTATGGCGAATCCAATGTAAAGTAGCATTGAGCTAGCATATTTTCAAAAAGTGGAGACTTAATGTACGCTCCAGTGTTTACTATCAGTCATACTTGCTTTGTTGGCATTGAAAATGTCAACATTACTGACAGGCAATCTTAAGTGCTGTTTGGGTGCTGGTTTCCCCGCCAAATGTTTGAACTGGCTAAATCATTTACAACAAAGGTATCAAAATATGGCATCGTAATTTTACGTCAATCGATAGTCGACAGTACCAACAGATTTTGGCCGCTGCCTATAAAAGTACCGAATTCGGTACCCATTTGATTGATTGAAACTTTTATTAGTAGATTGCACAGTTCAGTACATATTCCGTACAATTGACCACTAAATGGTAACACCCGATTAAGTTTTTCAACTGGTTTAAGTCGGGTTCCACATCCCATATCTTTCCTAATCATTTGCTAAAACTCACTCCAACTCAAATGGTTGGCTGGTTAGTTGAAGTTTATTTTGAACATGTAGACAGTTTCAATATGATACATCACACATATTACATATTTTCATTTCCCTTTACAACATGTTCGAATAGGAGTAGGAAAAAGCTAATCTTATTTAATTCTACCACTTTTCTACTTCATAGCAATTACTAACACATATGTTTACTTTCTGTTTTCAATGTGTAACATAATCCACATCAATGATTTCTAAATAAGTCAACTTTGCCATGGGACCCTTGTACAAAAAATACATAAAGTTCCCAGAAATGGACCAACACACATTTTCAGTAGTTAAATATATGCTATACTATTATCAGATTTTGAGTTGAAAAAAGACTTAATACAACAAGAAAAAAGGACTGATTTGGTGAAATGGCTAAAATAAATGATCATTTTGGAACCAGTTAAGTGAAATCGGATCATTTTCTGCGGCCCACCTGCTGATCCACAGTCACAGCACACTAATGCACTGTTTACTGAACAAAACGTCTGAACAAAAGTTTTTTCTGTTAAAGGTCACCAAACAAATTATTGTAATATCTAATTAAATACAGTGGAACCTCGATTTATGAACACCTCTTTGAATTTCGATTTATAAAGCACGACAAATATATTATTTATACTTTGGTGTACAAACCTTGTCTCAGTGTACAAACGTTTTCCGCACCCATTATGTGCTTCACAGCACAGCCATTTTGTGCCAGAGAGCACATCCATTGTGGGCGGGCTGATGGATCTCTAAAGCTCATTCAGACAGCATAACAGTGCTGTCTTGAGCTAAAGTGCTAATGAATACTTTGTGTGCTTTTAAAGTGTTTTTTTAGCCTTCTTACAGTAATGTTCTAGTTTTGCTAGCTCAATATGAGTCCAAAGACAGCAATGGACAACCAATGTGTGGTATGAAACTTTCAGGAAATATCTACAGCGTTGTCAACACTGCCTACTACCTCCTCCACCGCTCTTCTGGTGCACGTTAAGAAGAATAACCAACAAGGGAATGTGGATTAATTTATTCTAACTCCTAATCACTGTAGTGGCTGTTAAAGTTAATAAGGAGTTTTGTGATTTCAAACTGTGATTCCAACACAGGGATAGTGAGAGTTTGTGTGCGTATCGGCTGGGCGGCTGCATATGAGAAAGACAGTTTTGGTTTTGGTTTTGTTATTGATTGGAAAGTTGATCCATCACTTCCTTGTTATATTTGTTTGACATACAGTACCATCCATCCATCCATCCATCCATTTTCTACCGCTTGTCCCGTTCGGGGTCGCGGGGGGTGCTGGAGCCCATCTCAGCTACAATCGGGCGGAAGGCGGAGTACACCCTGGACAAGTCGCCACCTCATCGCAGACATACAGTACTGTATAGATATTTATTTATATTGGGTTTAAAGTATACAAACTTTTATGGAAATATAGATTTTTGTCAAGGTTGGAACCTATTATTCATGTTTACATTGTTTCCTTTGAAGAAATTTGCTTCAATATATTAACTTTTTTATTTAAAAACCCTGTTCAAAAACCAATTAAGTTTGTTAACCGGGGTCCCACTATATTTCGTTAATGATACATTTGTTTTATACTTAGAACATGCCGAAGAACACAGCTGCTCTAAGGCCAATCAGGACTATGCAAAAAAAACCACAAAAAAAACACCATGAGGCCAAAAAAAACAACACTTTGGATAAGAAGGTGAGACACACTATTGAATTTAAGAAAAAACTCAAACTATTTTTGCGTTGCTCTCCCCTTTAACCACTAAACGAGAGTCGTCAATAAAAGAAAAAGTAATGTTAAATGTGCATTCATCATTCATCCAGTACATTCATCATTTAAATGTTTTTCACATTTTTTTTGCATGTAAAACTATTAATATTCTCTAGAAAATGTGTTTTGTGTTTATATTTCGGGTGTCTGGAATGGATTTATTGGGTTTACATTATTTTTTATGGGAGAATTTGCTTTGGGTTTTGTACGATTCCGCATTCCTCTGAAATTTGGAACGGATTAACCAAAACCGAGTACCTATTGTAGAAGTGAAGTGAATTATATTTATATAGTGTTTTTTCTCCACAGACTCAAAGCGGTTTACTTAGTGAAACTCATTATCTACATCTTTAAGCTACATTTTAAACGAGTGTGGGTGGCAATGGGAGCAGGTGGGTTAAGTGTTTTGCTCAAGGACACAACGGCAGCGACTAAAACAGAGGAAACGGGACTCGAACCTGGAACCCTCAAGTTGCTGGCACAGCCGCTCTACCAACCGAGCCACACCTCCCCATCCTCTCTGTCACAGAACAAAATATGGCATGGTTACATTATCTTTGTGTCTGACTCTTTGTTTGGTGTGTGGCTTAGAAAATGTAGGCCATTCACTGCCTTATTTTTGTCAGGGCGCACACTGCTGATTGCTGAAGATGGAGGCCATTCACTGCCTTATTTTTGTCAGGGCGCACACTGCTGATTGCTGAAGTTGCCACTGGCAGATGTTGTATAATGATGAACACATTAAGAACTTAATCAAAATCAATTTCAAGTCAAATTTATCAAATATGAGAAATATTGGCCTTGTATTTACTCCGTATTGGATCCAAAAACTTGGCAGTATAACCCCTCCCCCATTATTTTTTTTACCCTGGAACATGGACGGACTAGTTATAGAAAAGGTCTGTATAGTGTACATATTTTTAATTCTGCCTTTGCGATTTGGGCAAATGTTAGAATGTAGACGTCAAGCTATTGGAGGGTTTGGTGGGGAGGAGTGAGCTCTGGATAAGTACTTTTTACTTTTGAATCGATACTGGCACCAATTTTTGGTACTTTTATGTGTGTGTTCAAATGTGTTAATAAATGTTGATTGTTTAAAAAATATATTTGACACTGAGCTGCGCTGTCCAGTTGTTATCTTGTTTGTGGACTGTACTGTACTGTATCATATTGTATACATTGCATGCAGTCGCAATTCCAAGATGATAGATGGCAGTAGTGTATAGACTAAGGTAATTTGTCTTAGACAGGGAGTAGTCTTTGCCATTAAGTTGAATGTGCCACTCTTGTAAGTATTACATGTTTTACACACCAGGGGTTTGATTGTAACATGCATCTTAGTTGTTGTTTTCATTACAAATTTGAAGGTGCTGAAATCACTGTTTAAAATCGCTAATGCTAATCTTTAGCACGTCTTAGGAAAATCCAATGGAAATTAGCATCGAGCTAGCACATTTTGAAAAGTGGAGACTTACTGTACTTTTGAGTGCCTTTTTCTTGCTTTGTTGGCATGGAAAATTAAAACATTACCTAGAGGCAGTCCGGTTGAGCCCGCTTGACTGCTTGTTTAACGGGCCAAGTGCTTGAACCGGTGCTGAGTTTGAAACCAGCAAAAGTATCGAAAAATGGCGCCGTTTGATTTTTACGTGAATTGGTACCCGGTAGTATTTACGGACTTTGGTCAATACCTATTTTAGTACTGAATTTGGTACCCATCCCTAATAATGGCACCTCAGTACAGCCTCATAATCCAGGCTTTATTGTCAAAACAAACATTTTTACGGGTGTTTCCGTGTTCCTCCAGTGAACCTGGACCAGGGAGTCTGGGCTTCCCTACTGAGACTGCATGCTTGACCACGCGACCTATACCCAGATAAACATGCATGGATGGAGGGATAGCGTTCATTTGCTATTCTCGGGTGGTCTTGGAACGTAATACCCAATGGAAAGCGGGAATCTAATGCACATGTCAAAACGTTGGCTGGGTACCCAACAATCATTTTCCACAGGGAATCCTTGAAAAAAATAAATAAGACAGACAATTTGACTGCACTGTGCAATGTCCCAACCTGATGCAGGAAACGCAGTGAGCAAACACACACACACACGCACGCACGCACGCACGCACGCACGCACGCACGCACGCACGCACGCACGCACGCACGCACGCACGCACGCACGCACGCACGCACGCACGCACACACACACACACACACACACACACAGCACACACACACACACACACACACACACACACACACACACACACACACACTCCTGCTTCTACTCAGAGTGGACGCAAGGACCTTTACGGTAAATAAGGAGCAAACCCTGCCTTAAAAGCATTTGTTTCACTCTTAATTGGTGTCTGGGGCTGCAATTAACCAACATCACGGTGACTGCCATAGAGATATCCACTCCAAAAATAGATGTGCTGGGAGTCTCTCAGTCTATTCAGAATATCACATCCTTCTTCTTAATGAGCCACTCATTCCCCAAGCTCAGTGACGCGCTCCACCACGATGTGTGACTGTGTTCGGGGGAGGACGTGCAGGGAGGGCCTGGAGATTGTGGGTCTTTTTTTCCCTTTCAGCAATTAAAACAACAATGAGAACAAAAAGATGGCGGTAAAGAGCAAATCCATACTCATGAAACCTGATAAATGCTAAACCACACAGATTAACCCCTCATTATTGTTTCCAAACAGCGGGCCTTCCCAGCACAGAATATCATGTGGGTTTACGGGATCAATGCCAGTCACAAGTGTTACGTGTAGGATGCATTTAGGGTTGATATTACTATCAGCACTGCGCACAAATGGTTCCACTTCCACATCACGGAAATGAAGGGAGAGCGCTCATTACTGTCAAACGGCGTCAAACGCCATGCTGGAAATGGTGCAGACAAAGTGCTGCATCTTCCGTAACCGACCACAGGGGTAATATTGCAGTAGCAGGGGAGGGGAGAGAGCGGCAGCGTCATTTCGCAGCAAACCACAGATGACGTCTCTTCCAGGTCTCCACAGGGGAGAGAACGGAGGGGAGGAGGTTGCCGGGGGTAATGCCACTCACAGTGTGCAATTGCATGCCGTTCCCCCGGGTATCCTCACACGGGGAACAACAAATGATTATATTTATATCTCTGAGATTTCCTGTTTCCATCAGGACGATCAATATGGCTTATGTTCTCAATCAACATCCTGTTAAAATGCAATAAAGCCAATGAATCATTTAATTTCTATGGGACCGGCTTAGAATTATACAAAACGTGAACCGCGGGATTGGGCATAGCCTGCTTTCGTGGGCAGTTGAAAGAACGAAGGACCGTGTGGAGCCCTCAAAGCATAGAGTTCTATAGATGTACCTTGATTTCGAGCATGAACGGTATTGGGTCAGATAATTAATTCTCTGATTTATCACATTCTACGAGAAGCATCCGTCCTTTCCCATCCGTCCATCCGTCTGAGTCATGACAGATTACACAGAGTGGACACAAAGGCCTCAATAGCCGTTGCTCAAACATGCTTTTATTCCTGGCGACACACCTTGGGGCACAAAGCACAAAGAACAAGACTCTTTGACGTCCACAAACACACGCACGCACACACCAGATGACCACCTGTTCATCTCTGCTTTGTCTGTATAGCCGCCATACGTAATTTAGCCTCACGAGTCTTCTTTTTGTACCAGGTAGGGGAATACAGCGATACATACAAGTTTATATCAGGGCATAAAAAATGGACCGATCAGCGTGTCGTTTCTCTATAGAAAAACCTCAACATGAGAGATAAACATGTGATCTGTGGTTGCCATTCCTTTTTTTTTTTTTTCATTTCCTTAACCCAGGCCTTGTTTACATAGTAACATGTTAGGTCACGTTCAATGTGCTCAGCACCAGCTATAAAAACATCCATTATATTACATTTAGGTCGCCCCTTCGAGCAAGTCAAGTTGTGTTTTGACACTGTTTTCACATCTTTTGTAGTGCTACGTGAGCATTACCCCGAAAATACTTTCCTGTGTTGCCACAATATCCTCAGACCTACAAACCAAATCCAGTTAAAACAAACCCCTTGCAAATTGGGGCACTGCCGTTGTCAACTTTGGCCAGCAGAGGACGCCAAAGACCGTGTTAAAATGGCAGCTTTCCCCCTCTCCTTCCAAAGAAACCAGATAGACAGTTTTGCATGTTCGTAATTTGAACACATGCAACACAAACTCAACACCGAGGAAGAAGTAGACTAAAGTGTAGCTCAGGGTTCGGGTTTCCCATCATAAAGTCTTAATGAGTGATGAGTCCATCACTTTTTTTCTTTTTTTTTCTCTCTTCTCTGTCTCTCTCTCTCTCTCTCTCTCTCTCTCTCTCTCTCTCTCTTCTCTCCTCTTCTCTCTCTCTCTCTCTCTCTCTCTCTCTCTCTCTCTCTCTCTCTCTCTCTCTCTCTCGCTCTCTCTCTTCTCTCGCTCTCTCTCACTCACTAAATATAGATGTCTTTAAAAATGTGATCAAAGCGCAGACGAAATAAAAATATAAACGACAGTGATGACATTAAAAATTATGAAGACTCTAACAAGAAATAAGTTTTTTGTTTTTTTGTCCCTCAAGCCTATAAAGTTGAAATAGCAAGAAAAAAAAACATACCTTATGCTGCCCAGTCGTAAAACAAGACCATTCAACAGGACTTTGTCATCTGGGATGTCCTGGGCAAACTCCCTGAGTAATTTATTTAGAGTATTTTTTTTTTTTTTTAAGCGATACTTTTCCCCTCGCTAGGCACTCTCCCTCGACTTGGGGTGGGGGGGTTGGGGGGGTGTGATGATCTCTTCAGGTTTGCAGCAAATAGATTAAATTATTGATGGTGGAAATTGCATGGGTGAGGTCATGCACTCCCATGGCTGGACGGCTCCGTTGGAGACGCACGGTGTGGAAAGCCGGACTGTCGCCTAGATGCGAGCGGGCGGGCGGGCGTGCCGCTGCAGCAGCGGCGGCAAGCCGGGGAGAGAAGCGGCAGCGGCGGGAGGAGGAGGAGGAGGAGGAAGAAGAAGAAGAAGAGGAGGAGCCCGGCGGATGAAGACAAGACAAGAGAGACTGTGAGGCTTGGAATGAGGAGCCTGCGTGGAAGTCGAGCAACTTTACTACACGATGACGCTGCAACATGTGACCTCTTCCCCGCCAACTCCTCTTTCAACACAAGCCCGCAGGCGGAGCTATTAGTGCGCATCTCTTATTTCTGCACCCACACCATTATGTCTGACAATATATAGATTTATGGACTATATATATCTGTATATATATATATTTATATGCCTCGAATTGTTCTCACCAAACATGGTGGCACGCTTCTTCTTCTTCTTCTTCTTCTAGAAAGGGGGCGGGAAGGAGGGGGGGGTTGTGCGTCAGCGCGCACGTCGTGACCAATGCGGAGACGTGCAAGAATCAACATAAAAACGTGCATTTAATAATTCATTCGCAGGCAGTGCTATCCTTAGTCGCAAATGCGTAAATGGTCTAAAATAAGATTATTAAGAAGGCGATGCCAGCGCCTTAGAAAAAAAAAAAACACAACAGATGGATGGCTCCTTTAAAAAAAAAAAAAAGAAAGTATAATCCATATGTAATTTTTTTTTACATTGAAAAAAAAAATACAGGAAATGTTTGCCTTGATTGGGACTGGGCGATATTGCACATTTTGATATCGAGCTGATACGGGGTGAATACGGCTAAGGCCATTAATGCCGATACGACTTGAAACTAGTAAAGATTTTACTAAGGATTTTGCCTTTTATTATAATCTGACTAAAAACCGACAATTTCAGGCCGCATTTTTCGAATTAATAGTAATACCAATTTCAATACATTCACACGATTTGTTAGACATTTTTATGGACACAAGCTTTCTGTGTAATTATTTCCTCATTGCCTTTTTTATTATCGGAGCAAAATGTGGTCAGTAGTGCAAAAATAAGTAAACAAAAGCCAAAACTACAATGGTCTCTCATTTACTTTTTTTTTGTTGCCTGCATGTTCAAAATCGTTTTCTTAATTTTCTTGCACTAAATAATTCCGATTTCTCAATGATTCGTCTCGATTACACATGGAAACACCTTAATAGGATAGTGTTTGGCTATTTCTTCAGTTTTGGATTATGGGATTGGAAACTAGTTCATGTCATAAACAACAAAATACAGATAACTGAAAATTGTTAATATTCCCAGTATCGGTCCAAAATTGATACTATACCCTTAGTATCCTGCTCCAATCCCCTCAATATATAAGCAATGTATGGATTGTCAATCCAATCTGATACATGAAAGTAAGAAACAGAAGCTCCAAAAAATCCTAGTTTTCTTAATTTTCATGCACTAAATAATTCCGATTTCTCATGATTCGTCTCAATATCAGCCTTCTATTACAAATGGAAACACCTTAATGTGATGGTGTTTAGCTATTTCTTCAGCTTGGAAAAGGATTCCTAGATTATGTGACTGGAAACTAGTTCATGTCATAAACAACACAACACAGATAACTGAAAATTGTTGATATGCCCAGTATCAGTCCAAAGTTGATACGATACCCTTTGTATACTGCTCCAATCCCCTCAATATATAAGCAATGTATGGACGGCCAAGCCAAACTGATATAGGAAAGTAGGAAACAGAAGCTAAAAAAAAATCCAGTTTTCTTCATTTTCATGCACTAAATAATTCAGATTTCTCAATGATTCGTCTCTAAATCAGCCTTCTATTACACATGGAAACACCTTAATATGATGGTGTTTGGCTATTTCTTCACCTTGGAAAAGTATTCCTAGATTATGTGACTGGAAACTAGTTCATGTCATAAACAACACAACACAGATAACTGAAAATTGTTGATATGCCCAGCATCGGTCCAAAATGTATACTATACCCTTTGTATACTGCTCCAATCCCCTCAATATATAAGCAATGTATGGACGGCCAAACCAAACTGATACATGAACGTAGGAAACAGAAGCTCAAAAAAATCATAGTTTTCTTTATTTTCATGCACTAAATAATTCCGATTTCTCAATGATTCATCTCGATTACACATGGAAACACCTTAATATGATGGTGTTTGGCTATTTCTTCAGGATTCCTAGATTATGTGATTGGAAACTAGTTCATGTCACAAACAACAACATACAGCTAACTGAAAATGGTTGATATTCCCTGTATCGGTCGAAAATTGATACTATACCCTTAGTATCCGGCTCCAATCCCCTCAATATATAAGCAATGTATGGATGGCCAATCCAAACTGATACATGAAAGTAGGAAACAGAAGCTAAAAAAATTCCTAATCATGTGATACGCCAAAAAAAATCACTTAATTAAATATTCAAACACACTGTTACTGTTCAAACTGTGTGTGATGTTACAGTGGCCAAACATATTAAATACCTGTTAAATAACAACTCTGCTTGTTTTTTAATGAATATCTAGGCCTATTGCGCTACCATATTATAATGTTGGTCATTATGGTGGTAAAACCACTTATGTCTATCATCATGATTCCTCCCTATACATGCTGGCTGCTTGGCATGTATGGGAGTGGATGCTCACACCTGCCTAATGAGTCAATCCCACCTCCAACACACACGGGTACATGCCAAGATAGATATAGCCCTCCCTGAAGGCCCACAGGAGGTGAGGGCGAACTGTGGATAACAAAGAGTTGCATCAGTAATCACAGGACCAACCAAAAAAAAAAACACACACACACTACACAAGGGAGGTTTGGTGGGTCTGTTCCAAACAAGTAATTCATAAATAAATGACTTTCCATCTCATTAGAGAACAACAACAAGAACACTCTCCCCTTGTGCAAATGCAGCACAATCTGAAGGCATTAGGGATGTTTAGGGTTTTTTTTTCTGAATGGAATCAAAAAAATGTGTGATGGATGGACCCCGGCACGCAGAGGGGGGGGCTCCTGAAAACCAAGCCACTATCTCATCCCCGCGCCGAGGGTGTTCGATTTCTCCCAGGTTTAAGATTTCCCGGGAACAATGACTTCAAAAAACTGTCCGAGGCTTTTGTCCTTACATGGCTCAGGTTTTTTTTATTTTTTTTTTTAATGCAGCCCTGGTACAAACATGTGATTTGCATTTACACTTCTGAGAGAGACAGACGGTCACTTGTGTGCGCCCAGACAGGAACTGCGTAATGTGGAATGAGGAGGGGGGGGGGGGGGGGGGGGGGGGGGGTCATTTGACATTTGGTTCGAAATTGTCATTTTCGCCGCGGATAAAGGAAGGAGATGAGGGCACTTGGATCAAAGTGGAAGTGCGCCCCTCCTCGGGCAGAAACACTTTGTATAAGGTTAGATGACGTCAAACGGGGGCGGGGCTTCGCGTGACGCCTCTTAAACAGGTAAACTTCTTTGGCAATAACCTTTGTTTCCATAATAGCAATAATTATTTCTCTTAATCAAACCCGACGAAGGCTCGTCTTGTCTCTTTCCTTCCTCGCCACCCCTCCACGCCAATCCAATATCAGCACAGCGTCGATAACCTTTCACACGACACTAACCCCCCCTCCCCTTTTAGAACCAGGTGGCGTCCCCGGCAGTGGACATTTGTTATGCAAATAATAATAAAAATTCCCACTGCAGAAGTTTTCAGGAGGATACTGTGCCACAAATTGACTTCAAAAACACGGATTTTTTAGGGACCATCCACAAATGGGCGTTATTATTCCGGAAATATGTTTTATATAGGAACAAAGGTATTTGAGTTATTATTGTTATATTTATACATTGTTCGGGGCTCTTTGTGGGCTTATTTTTTTCCACAAACAAAAATTATATTTTAATGACTAATATAATATTAAATCGAGGGCCTATTTGATTTCCTTGTGTTTTGTTGCATACAAAAGAATGCTCGGTATCGGCAATACTCGGACCGATACTGTAATTGTGTAGTATCGTCCGCCCTCCCTGATGAAAAGAAAGGTGTTCTTCCTGCGTTTGCTCTTCTTAATTTCAAAACACTTGCGCGGAAGAACCGCAGAGACGTGACGCCTGTCGAAGCCCACCCCACGCCAGAACTTGTTTAAACAAGCCTGTTAATTGGATGAAGGTGACGGTGATGAGGATGATGACGGCGGTGACTCAAGGCGGCGGCGATGGATCCTTCGTGATGGAGTGATGCTCTGAGCATATTGTGACGAGGGTTCGGCCCCAAATGATCGATATCTTATTTATAATTGATAGGTGTGCAAGTTATGATTAATAAATGAGAAGTATGCAACGGACAAAAATAGAAATGAATACAAATAATTCATATCAGAACACAAATTAAAATAGACTTTAAAAAAAATAAATCCCTCCAGGTTTGTTATTTACGCCCACCTCAACTCTGCAGAGACGGAAAAAAAAAAAAGAGAGAGAGAGGGGAGATTCTCTGGTGCGCGCGCACACACACGCCGACGCAACGCCCCGCACACACGCGCGCGCAGCACCATTTATGGACTGATCCGCTGACGTACATTGCAGAAAAGTGCTATAAAAAAACGCCCTCATACATACAAAGTGTGTCGTGCCACCCCACAGACCCCTCCTAACCCGCCTCCGCTCATCCCTCCTCCCAACACGCCCACGCCCACGCCATAATCCCGAGGAAAAAAAAAAAAAAAGATTTTTTTTCCCTAATATTACATTAAAAATAGAAAAATGTATATATGCATTTTAAAAATGCACGCGGGAAAAAAAACGCAACATATTTTCCAAACTCGACTATATTGACATGACTCATTAATAACACGCACGATGAAGCAACACATTCTATAAACGTTAAAGATGGTTTGGAGGAGGAAACGACGAGAAAAATAAGGACGTCTTTAAATCCCTATTTGTAAAAATGCATATTAATATTATAAGTAAATAGATCAATGACGGGACACACCCATATTTGTTCCAATTATTTATGTTCGATTTAGAAAATGTTTTCTTCTTAATAAATTAATACGTGTATTTCCTTTTATTTTAAATTTTTTTGCAGCGTATGGATGGTTTGTTGGCTCTCACGACCCCCCCCCCCCCCAAAAAAAATGAGGCGGATGGAAGGGGAGGAAGGGGGATGGGGTTGTAGTGGTGGTGGTGGGGGGTTAGTCGGGGAGCAGGTGAAGCGAAAAGCACCTTATGAATGAAATCCTGGAGCTGTTGTAGTAAAAAAAAAAAAAAAAAAAAAAAAAAAAAAACGCACGCACGCACACGCGCGCGCACGCACACACACAAGTGATTTGATGGCGATGACGGGGAGGGGGGCAGGGGGGGGGGAGGGGGAGAAGGAGAGGCGGGGCCGGGGGGGTAAGAGTAGGGCTATTTTTGGTCGATAACACAATCCACAGACAGCGAGACAAAACATGAATGCAG